>NW_003852479.1:1431483-1433434 GCF_000181295.1 Otolemur garnettii
GTGCCCAGGGTTCAGCGTGCTCTGGACTGAGAAGTTAACACCCATTTGTTCTTAGCAAGTTGTTCAATTTCTTCCGACCCTCTCCCTCTCATTTGTTGGCTTGGTTCATTGTCCTATTTCTCCTTCCAGGGTTCTGCCCCTTCTTGAAGTTTGGACTGTTCAGGATTCTTAGGATCTCAGTTCTCTGATGGGCTCAATAGGTTATAATTATGATGTTTATACAACTGTTTTTTTTTTTCACCAAGCTTTCTGTATCTTAAGTGGATAGATGACATGTTTTTTAAAGTATTAGTGTCTTTGTGCTGCGTGATGTGAACTGCAAGGTGAGAAATTTGGAATCAGAGAAGTTACTTGTGCAACACTGTAAAACAAGAAAAAATTATGACAGGCTAGACAAGAGTAATATGTGGTACGACTAAAACTGGGGAACCTGTGTGTGAATTCAAGGGAGACTCTATGAGAATTGGCAGGAGTGATTTCTAGGTTTTTGGTTTATGAATAAAGGAAAATTTTGAGTCACTGTTTTTTTGTTTTCATCTTCTTGATTCTTATCTTTTGTGATCACAAGTTGTATTAAGTTTTAAAATTAATATATTAGAACCAAAGACTAATCTTGTTAGTTAAATCAAAAACGTACGTGCTTTAGGTTGCCAATACGAGTGCTTACTGGAAGTTCTTTTTTCTTTCTAATTATAACACCATGCCAGACTCTTCTCGTCACTTCTCTTGTTCAGATAAAAGGGCCCAACTCATTCAGGTATTTTTCCCTAATCTTTTCCCATTTCTGGAAGACATCAAATTCTGATGCCATAATCTGACTTAAAAACTCAGTAGTCTTGGCAGATGTTTGGAAAGCTCCATTTATCGGAAAATTATCTTACAAACAAACTGTGGTTTCACCTGGACAATTTAGTTTGATTTCACCAAACAAAACCAAAACCAGACTGTCATTAAAATAGTTAAAACAGATTTTATTTGGAACAATTTCAGTAGGGGAGAAGAGACCTCAGTCCCTAATATGGCACAAACAAGTAGGGGGCAGAGTAAAGGGTCAGAAGATGGAAAATCAGTTGGAGGAGACATCAGGAGTCGAGGGGGATTCTTGCCGAAGGCAGGCCAGGATAACTAGATATCACCCGAGGTCTAGCAGGGGTTGGAGAATTTGAGGTGATCAGATATGAAAGTGAGTGTAGGGAAGATGCATTAATTAGGTTTTCTTACTGGAAGGCCAGCAGGTGCCAGATTATCGCAAGTAGCCATGATTTAACTGCCAGGTGCCAGGCTATCTTAAGTAATCCTGATGAAGCAATATGACGTCATTCTCATTAGTGCTTGATTTGGAGCTGCTGTTCTGGCCTCCGTATAAAGCTGGGAGGCTTTCCACCCGATGAGTTTCCCTGGGCCTTCTTGCTGCCACCACAAGCTTAACAATGGGTATGTTACTGCTATTTTCAGCTCCTTGGTGTTTCTTTGGTCTGTCTGAATCCAGTGCAAACCTCACCAGTCAACCTCCAGCACCACAGTGGGGTTCTGACTAGATATCACCTGAGGGGTTGCAGGGATTGAAGAACTAAAGGTGATCAGCTATGAAGGTGGGGTTCTGACGAAACCAACTTGACAAGGTCCTCGACAGGCCTGGGTGATGTGAGCAGGAACACGGAGCTCAAAGGTTGAGGTCTGAGAAGAGGATTCAGAGGAGCCTGAGTAGTTTGATTAAAAGGGTTCATTAGGGTTCATTTGTAAGTTGAAAGAGTAACACCTGAATTAAAAGTTAGACAATGCCTTATAAATTCTTCATAAAAGTTGTGCTGTCCTTAAGAATTTGATAGTACTTAATCCAAAAGAAACATGTTAATCAGGAGGTCTAGCATGAATTTTCCTGGAAATTGAGTCAGGATAGTGCTACAGATTTGTGAGATGGAAAGATTCAATTACTTTGTCTCTCAAGATA
>NW_003852479.1:1435345-1437930 GCF_000181295.1 Otolemur garnettii
CATTTCATATATATATTTGAAAGAGATGCAACCCCCAATATCAGTGTTTTTCATTCTTTTTAATCTCACTCAAAGTTAAATAGCATTCATCAAAAAAAAAAGTTTAAAGAAATATGCTTAACTGCTTTGAACTTCTTTCAAAAATACTTTAATGATCTTTAAAACTTTTCGTACCACATGTAAGATCCTCTCACTGCACACCAGCTGAAAATCACTGCTCTAGATAAAGGAAAAAATACAATCAGATCTGACTTAATCTTCTTTAAAATTATTGAATACTCTATTTATGCTTAACTGGAATTTTGCCTTTTCTAAGTTTCTATTTTATGACATGTGAAGCATCACAAGTCATTTTTACAACTTTAATGACACCTTATAAAATTTAGTTATCAAGTTTGTGAGGCTGGTATTTTCTTTATCACCAAACATACACGTTAGCGTCTTTCTCTTTCCCCACCAAGAGACAAATGAAATTCAAACCTAAGTTTGTAAGTTTCTCTATTTCCGGTGCATAAAAATAGGTAGATATATGTATAATTATTTAAGTGGCTTACATTTTATGAACTCTTGTCCAAAGAACAAAATGTTAGATCCTACCATTGTAATCCATTCAATTTAAGTAAGAAAAAAACTTTCATTATATTGTTAGATGACATGATTTGGAAACAGACACACATGTAAAGTGTGAGCTTCTTGGAAATAAGTTTAATGCACAATTTAATTTTTTATTCATATATTTTTATCCAAATAATTTCCTTTGCAGTTCTTTTCACTAGAAACAGATGAGCCAATACGGACACATTCGTTCATTTGCCTCCTGCCCTTTTGATCATTTTTTCCCTAAAACTTCTCCCCTAATTGTCTCCATTAAGTACAAATAAACATTTCAATAACACTTCAGATCTAAAAACAAATTACTCTTATTGAAAATATCAATGCCATGAGGAACCTAAGGTTACAAAAATATTAAAATGCTAGCTGCATATTGAAGTTTGTTCTGTTCTGTTGCTTGTATGTAGAGTTTGTCCTTTTTATTGCTGAGGATTATTGCATGGTCTGGATGCACCAGCGTTGCTTTAAGCATTCGTCTGATAAAGGGCAATTTGGCATTTTTAGTCTTTGATACTCTCTTATTAGTAAACAACTATCTAGTTAAGTTTGTAAAATATTATAGACAAAAACAGATTGGCTTTTGCTCTGAATTTAGTAATTTTGTAAAGTTGTTAAGAGGAAAAATAACAGCAGGATCATTTTATGTATCTTAGCAAATAACGAAATGTTTTGAAGCAATGAAAAAATTGATACTATTTTGGATGTTTTCCATGAGAATGAAAGTTAGTACACACCTTGCTTCTGTGTATTTAGTAGTGACTATTTTACTACCTTAAATTATATGGTTACTATTTTAAATATTACATTTGTTCTAGGGTTCTCCTTTTAATCTGAAGTATAAAAGGTAAATAGTTAAATCATATAAATAGCTATATTTTTATTACAAAAGTAACTCATTGTAAATAAATAGTGATATTGACGAATAAGTTTAGGAAAATTATTTAGATTTACCATTCATATTCTTAATGTAATTTGGGTTTATTTTATTCATAAATATTCACTTATATATTCAGAAATTCATCATATGCGTCTATGTCAGGAGTCATCAAGACCACCAACAGTTTTAATTACTCCTGAGAAGAACTCAGCGTTTAGTCATAGAGAGATTGCATCCTAGCATTGAAGGACTACAAAGCAAGATCAGCAAAGGGAAAGGATTTGTAGAGTACTGTTCATGGACACTATGTGGACGTTTCCAAGGCGCCTCTTCTCATAGACGTACACAGATGCAGGACCAGCTAAATCCCCTGAGCCATGTAAAATCCATCTCCAACCCGGGAAGTTCCCAGAGACTCTGCCAAGCGTTTTTATGGGCAGTTGATCACTTAGGCACCTTCTGCCTAACACACACCCAAATGCTAGATTCCAGAGGGAAAGTAGGTGTTCAGTATAAACTATATTTTTTGCATAGTTTAAGCACAGTGAGCTATTCATATAGGTTAATAATGGTGGGAACCCTTCCAAAGTCTAAGATGCCAACCACGGATCAAATAATTTGTAAACAAGTCTTTCAAAGAACCGCAGTTAGGCTGCTTTGTCCACTATTTTCTGCACAGATTTGTATAATGTTGGTTGTTTTCTATTTAGTTTTTAGTGTATGGGCATCTTTAAGTATCAACAGATAAACTTAATGGCTGCTTGTTTTCTTCAATGCATGTACTATGGTTTCATAAATTGGTGAATTTTTAAATGTGGGCCTATATTTCACTGTTATAAACAAAAATGCAATCAATATTAAAATTTATTTTCTTGGGATAAATTCCCAGAAGTGAGATTGAACATTGTAGAGGGTTTCAATGCTGATTATTAGGTGGCCCATATTCTCCCAGAGATTTTATCAGTGTACATACTCACCAACATGCTTGAACATGTAGAAAGGATTTATAACTTATTAATCTAATAAGCAAAAAGTAAATTCTGATTACTGCCTTATTTTATATCTTTGATACTATTGGTGTAGAATATTTTATTTT
>NW_003852479.1:1438486-1455712 GCF_000181295.1 Otolemur garnettii
AGTTGGAGGTTGCTGTGAGCTGTGATGCCACGGCACTCTACCCAGGGGACAGCTTGAGGCTCTGTCTCAAAAAAAAACAAAAAAACAAAAAAAAAAAGTTCTACCATTTCTGTCCAAATTAGTTTGCATGGATTTAGCTTTGATACAGGACAGGTGACATCCCAGCCAGCTCATGGAGCTGGGGGACGCGGACCTGCTGCCTCTGCCTTGGTGATGTTGGTGTGGTGGCAGCAAGCAGTGGAACCAGCGGGCTGGAAGGTGGGCAGGGGGCTCCATTTCCTAGGCCTGAGAATGAAAGGGACTGTAGCCATGCAACCCGGACATGACCCAGACATGATGTCCCAGACACACTGAATGTAACTATCTAGCCCAACTAAATGTAACTACCGAGGGCCCCATGTGACTATATAGGCCCCTAGACAAAGAGCCTACAGACAGACAGGCAGACAGACAGACAGACAGAGAGGGAGAGAGAGCACTTTTCTCTCCTGACTCCAGTTTTCTTTCTGCCAGGAGCTCCGGCTCTTCTGTATTCTTTTCTGTAAAAGAATAGATTATACCTGTCTTACCACTGATCTGTGGTCTGCGGATTCATTCTTTAAATCACTGAGCCCAATAACCTTCTGAAGAGCAAAATTCCAGTATCAGCTTCATTACTTAATTTACTCAGAATTTCTCTCTGTTGAACAAGGTTGGACTTGTTACCTCTTTCTTCTATATGAGTACAAATAGCAGGGTTGAATGTTTAAAATAATTATGTTGATTTAAATACATATATATTTGCTATAAAACTATAAACTGTTTCTAGTTATTAAATATATGAAAATGTCAGATATATTTTATCATTGTGAAATTTAGATACGTTCTCCAGAAATTAAGCCATCTTTCTTCCTACTTAATCTATAATTGAGGTTTCTTTTATGCTATTAAATGCCTTTTGGTCTTCAATCTTCTGGGAAATAAAAATTCATATAGCACAATCTCAAATATTTGTGTTTATATAAGCAAGTTTCTAATGGGTCCTCTCAAACCCACTACCAGAATGAAAAAATCAAAATTCTGGATCAAAGTATGTTCTCATCTTGAATACAAGAGTGAAATTTATTTACTTTAACTTTTTAAGGGTTGATTAAACAAGTTGAGAAGTAGAATAGTGTCAGTATAAAGCACAAGGTTGCACTTTATTTAGAACTTATTAAAGACAATTTGAAGTATCGTCATTATTTAAGAGAAAATAAAACGAACAATGGACATAATGATAAAGGCCACACAATAGCTATGATTATAATGGAAATCAATGAGGCCTAATTTATTCCGTATCTTATTACGAAGACAAAGGAGTATTCTGAGTTGGAAAGGCAATAAATTAGAAGTAGATATTAACTTTTTAATATGTAGAATGTGAGATAGCCAACGAGTGATTGAAAAACAAAACAATACGCAGACATTAGCAAATATTCAATACTAAAAATCCTTGAAACGCTATGAAAGGCATTTATTTTCAGTTAATTGTTCGCACATAATCGGATAGGAGGTATAATAAAGAATGTTTGCTTGGCGTTTAGAAGGTCACTGTAGGTTGATAGCCTAAACTAAGACTTCTATATTTGGAGGAAATTATTCTACATTAATTCAAGAAAGAGTTCACAGGGTATGCTTTTCGACAGTCAGAAAAGAGTTCCAGTGCCCCTGCTTAGGAAGGTTCCCCCTCATATAAACGTGCTTGCTATTCCACATAGTTTGTGGTAATTTGAATAAACTCATAATGTGGCTGTCAGATGTTTTTTCTTATAGCATTACAATGCTAATAGAGCATTAAAAACTGGAATTTTAAAAATCTTTTTAGATCCCAAACCTCTACAATTGACATCTATATCCTCTCTGTGATCAATACAGCATCAGATTTTCTGTGACAATGTTGTTCGAATCTTAGCTTCTGGGCATTAGTGTCATGCAGTAATATCAAATATAGAAGTAGAGAGAATACAGAAGTTAGATGTTTATAGTGTGTAAGACATTCTCCTTTTATTTGAACGAGTGGGAGCAGACTGTGGATAGATAGTGGAATTAGGATTTAAAAGCCTATAGGCATCATCTGCCAATTACTTCCTCAGCCTTTTCTGTCTAAAAGTCCCCAATTAAAATGTTATAGTTAAAAGGAAACTAAGACATCAAACTATTAACATAAAAATTACTTCATCAACTCTTTAAAGTATAATTTCTGGCTTTGGGGGGGTGGACCCCAAACTTCTTCAATCATTCATCCCAAAGATATGAATCTAGGGAGGTCTTTTTGTCTGCTCATAGTATTAGTCACACGAAAAAAGTTTGTCACACGAAAAAAGTTCGACTTTCAGAAATGTAAAATTTATTCATCTTCAAAGCAATAAGTAATTGCAGGATAATATACAAAACAAACACAAACATGTGACCAATAAACTATACATTTTACCATACTTAGTATTCAGCCTTTCCTAACAAGGCACCCGTAGGCTGACAGGTTCACGGCAAGTGGTCATATCATATTTAAACAGATTCAAGAGAGTATCAGAAATTACTTTCCGGCTGGCTGCAGTGGCTCACGCCTGTAACCTTAGCACTCTAGGAGACTGAGGCAGGTGGATCCCTTGAGCTCAGGAGTTCAAGATCAGCCTGAGCAAGAGTGAGACTCTGTCTATATTAAAAAAAGGGAAAAATTAACTGGTGTCATGACAGGTGTCTGTACTCCTACTACTCAGGAGACTGAGGCAAGAGGATCACAGGAGTCTGAAGTTGCTGTGAACTATGATGCCACAGCACTCTACCCAGAATGAGACTCTTATCTCAAAAAAATGAAAAAAAGAAAAAAGAAGAAAAATATTTTTCTTGAGCATTTATTCTTTCTTTTTAAAATTAAATTCTTTCTACCAAAGGACTTTAATCTGTGTCTGTAAATAGAAGTCAGATTTATATAAAGAGGGATCCAAACTGTTAATGAATTCTATAAACAGACAGGAAAAATATGAGGCAGCATGATTCAGGGGGAAGAAAAAAAAACTCTTAAGAAACACTTCAAATCCTTGTTTTTTATTTTTTTCGTAGTTGACAAGGAAGATGTTAATATATTATGAAAAGAAAAATAATTTCAAAGAAAAATACACAGTATGAAAAAAAAGCCCAAGGTGGGGAGGGAGGAGGGGCCTTTGAGTTAGATGGGACATCAAGTTGTCAAAGAACACAAGTCCTTCACTTTGAGTCTCATTGAGTTTTAGAGGTGTAATTGGCATCTGTTAGCCTTCTGGGAGCAGTCCGTCTATAGAATCGACAGGAACGTCACACGTCACCTGCTGTGGTAGATCAGTCAGTTTCTGCAGGTGGCCTGAGTCAGAACAGGAAGTCAGGTTACTTCAGATCCCTTCCTTAAAGAGTTAAGACAGAGGAAACTCAGCTCAAGTCGAGTGGCCCCTTCTGACTGGTAGCAGTGAATCTCTTGTAGAAAACTGGCCTATTTGGTGACATTCTTTTCTTTTTTCTTAAGTTTCAGTTTGATAATGTCATGCTTAACCCAAGTGACTGTACTGTGTTTTGACCTTCCCCACACATCCCTAAAATATATAAGTTTGGGTGAATAATTAAATGAGACTAATTTGGATAGCTAAACAGGTAAAATAGATCTAAGAAGAAATTAGATTTATGAATGAGAGCCAATAATAGTTTTCAAGAGCAAACAATTATAGCCATGTGCCAAGAAGTGCCCCAACACCGTTGTTTAAAGTGAAGACATTTTTGAATAGGACAGGGTGAGACTAGATTTTCTCTTCATTTTTACCCTAAAATTCTTTGTTCAAATAAAATAGTTGATAAATGTGTAGCCAGACCAGGTGAATCAGAGCTGTTTTGGAATTGGGTTTCCACTGTCTTCTGCTCTGCAGATGTGACTTCCAGGGATGTTTCCTGGATAAAGATCTTTTGGCTTCCAAGTTTTTATAATACCTAAAAAGATTTTCTTTAACGATGTCTCATAGCAGATTGATTCAAAATGAGATCTGGCCTAAGAGGAGGCAATTCTTGACTCCTCCTGAAGAGGTACGTTACTGCCTCAGAGATCTTGTTTCAAAGTCCCACTGTGTCCTCAGTAATGTGAAGGAGGGGACAGTTGAGAGTGAGCGGCAAGAGCTTTGTCTGCAAGGCCACATAGGACCAGGTGGGATGTCGCATACGTACAAAACAGAAAAATTAAGTGAGCTAGGGAAGGGGAGGAATGGAGCAGACACCTAAGAGGCAGGGGACAGACGCTTCACAGACCTCTCTCTGATGGAGGGTGGGACATCCTCAGTTTCCAGGGAAGTCCCTGTATTTTAAGAACAGGTTGCAGCAGCCTGACGTGTGGCTACCTGGAACTACCTTAGATGTCTGCATTTATGTCGCCCACCATTAGTGGAGCTTTTTTAGGAAAAATAATTGGGGAAATTTAGTGGAAACATCCCAGGTTAGTGATATTTATTATTTCTTGTTTATTTCTAACAGCTATAAGGACATTGAAAACACAGAAAATACTCCTTTTTGGGAGTGTCTATCTGGAAGCAGATTATAAAAGCAAAAATTACATAAAATTGCATATAAAGCTATTTGTACTAGCTGATGGCATTCTGAGACCACTGAGGTCTATGTACAAAATGCAGCCTGACAATCAAGGCTGATGTGGCCAATGTGTCATTTTAGCTTAAAGCCATTGCTTTTGTTGAAGAGGAAAAAAAAAAAAAACAACACAACAGCTTGGCAATTGCAGTAATGGATCTGGAATGAGAAGGATTTCCAGTGTTGTTGGTAATCTGCTTGGGGAGCCCTGGGAGAACCGGTGCTTTATGGGTGGCCAGTCTGCAAATCCACACGCGTCACATCTGGGGCAGCTGACGTTGTTAACTGTCACCAAATGTTAAGTTCTCTGATTATGTGTGATATAGCAGCTAGTAATACATATCTGAATTTGCCTTTTAATATGTGTAATCTCCAAGAATAAAAATGATACAAGATTTTTATTACCCAAGCATTTTGTACAGAGATAGATGCCTGATGCAAGACTCTCACGTAATGAGATGCTGGACACTGAGCTGAGAGGCCGGGGCTGGGAGTCCAAATGCTGGAGCTGCGGGACCTGGAGGGAGGTGACTTTCCTCCATCCTCCTCATGGCTGGTTCTCAGGCTGATTGAAAGATTCCACTCTGCTGCCTCAGTTGACCAAACAGGGATTAATTCTGGAAACTAGGATGAACCCATCAGATTATCTGTCATGGAAATGAATATTCTCACATAGCACAGCCAGGTAACTGTTGGTGTTCTCCAACGAACCTATAGATTTGGGCTGGAAAGGCAATGCGGACACTCAGCAGACTGGACGGCCAGAGATGCATTTGAGCAGAGAGAACTGAAGAAACCCCACTCGCTCCCGGAGACGGAGAGAACATACACTGCGTGGTCTGTGGCAGATTCCATCTCCACGTCTAGGAAGCTGCCTCTTCTGGAGGCCCATGGTATCTCCAGCCACAGCAGGGAACCCCTATTTGGCTAAGTTCATTAGCAGCGGCTTCTATTCTTTGTATTTAAAAGATACCTGACTGGCAGACTTGGCGGAGTCCTAATTGCTTTATTATCTTATTCCAGACTGCCCGTCATTCTGCCAGAATTACCGCTGCTTTTCCTCTTTAAAGTTTCTCATTTTCTTGAGAACTTTTTGACACCAAACCAAATGCCGTAGCGAGTAGACTGCAGACGTACAGATTGCTGAAGGACTTTCATCACCCTCTTCCAGGGCCTCTGTGTACGAAACCCTAAATTACTTCTGTGCCTCTGGATCTCCGTATCCTATTTCAAGTGCATTTTGACATTTCAGATATTTCCTTAGTTCTCTCTGACATTTCAAAAACAACTGGCCATTGATTTTTCTTTTCATTAGTTATGTCCCCCAAGCCCATGTGACACCCAGTGTCTGACCAACGCACCTTATATTAAAATATAACAGCTGACAAGCAAGGGCAGGCCTGGACCAGCCTCCGTTCTCTCCTTTCTGCCACGAGGCGATGTATATTACCCTGTCACTAAGCCAAGAAGCCTCCTGTCTGACGAAACCTACTGAGAACACGCAGTTGATCCCGCTGCCGTGGTGAACCGCAGAACTGCACACCAAGGACTGTTCACTAATGATAGCTTAACAGAGGGTAATGGCAGGCATTCGCGTGCTGTAATGAGTATTTATTATGTGCTGTTTATCACTAAAGACACTCGTTATTATCATTTATATGAAGATCATCTTTGAAAAAGCAATCAAGGCAATAAAATAGCAGCTTACACATAATGTAGCAAACCTGGATCTGAAACGCTTATTATCAAGAGTGTAATTTAATATTCATATAGCATCTTAAAATTATATCTCTTATGTCTGATTCTGGGAAAGTAATGTTACTTTGTGTCATACATAGAGTTCAGGGCTGCTATGATTTTAAATACATTTAAAAATTACAGGCTCGGCGCCTGTGGCTCAAGCGGCTGAGGCGCCAGCCACATACACCTAAGGTGGCGGGTTCGAATCCCCAGCCAGGGCCCGCCAAACAACAATGACAACCAAAAAATGGCCAGGCGTTGTGGCCAGCGCCTGTGGTCCCAGCTACTTGGGAGGCTGAGGCAGGAGACTCACTTGAGCCCAGGGGTTGGAGGTTGCTCTGAGCTGTGAAGCCATGGCATTCTATCCAGGGGGATAGCTTGAGGCTCCGTCTCAAAAAAAAAAAAAAAAAATTACAGATCATTTCTTATAAGGTCTTTTTTGAGGGGATTTGAAACCTACTCCTAGTGATAAAACAAGTGGCTGGAAGGAACGGCGTAAGAAATATTTCTTTTCAAACTTCTTCTGGTCTCAAGGACAGATTTCCAGTTGGTCTATATCCTGATCAAGACATTAGTTTCTATGAAACTATTAAAATTTTTTATTTGCAAGCCAGCTCTGCTTGTGGTGAGTTGGTTACCTGTATTAGCCAGACACATTTATTTTTACACCTTAGAGGATGTAGAGGAAATGAAAGGGGGGGGGTGGTAAATAGTGATTTTATAACTATTTGATCAGTTGAGATAAGAACCAGGGATAAAAAAGAGAAACCCAACAGTCTTTAAGGGTTACTTTCTGCATGAACTTGGCAGGTGCTCATTATGTGGACATGGGCCCATACGTTGTTCTATGAAGTTTCTATCTCAAACAAGGTATTTAAGCTGATATATTTTTCTCAGGCTTAACTTCATCAATTGTAAAATATAAAAATAATCTTTGCCTTATATAGTTGTCAGGAATAGAAGTGTCTACATAAAAAAGGTCCTATAAGATATTTAAAACTCGAGATTCTTTCCTAAGAAGAATATGTTCCAGCTCCATCCATGTTAACATGAAAGAGGTAAAGTCATGACTAAGAAAATGCCATGAAGGCTATGTTAACCAGTTTGATAAAAATACTTCAAATTGTATATAAACCCAGCACATTGTACCCCATGACTGCATTAATGTACACAGCGATGATTTAATAAAAAAAAAAAGAAAAAAAAGATATTTAAGACTTAATGAGCTCTCTCTTCTCTCTCTTTCGTGTGTGTGTGTATATATATGTAATTTAAATGGTTTATTAAGGATTTCATTATTTCACAGGGTCCAAATTGTTTCTATAATAATATATTTCAATTTTAAGCAAAAACCCACAGAAATGAAATAGCTATACATACACAAGTTAAAATAAATATTTAAACTTTCTGAAATGTTTCATAATCCTTATCTAAGGAGTTCATGTTTTATATAGTTGGTTGAACCTGTAATTTTTTTTTCTGAATTTTTATTTTCATATTAATTCTTTGAAAATTCTATGTAAGTCCAACAAAAATTAGCTATAATTTTCAAAATGTGGCCAAATATTTACCATAAAGACTTGTGATGTAAGTGATTTACTCTTTAAAACAATAAGTGTTTAAAATCTGGTGTAATTCGGTTTATTAAAACTAAATGGTACGTGATGCAATAATTTTATTTCATAATATTTATCGATATTATTGAAGTAATTGGATTATATTTTACTTGAAAGAAAACATCCTGACTGATACTTATGATATCAGCACTAAGGGATGCAAAACCATATGTTACAACTTCATACAACTGAATTTCTGGGCAATTGAAACCAACAGGGATGGCTTGAGTGACATTTTAAGATTGTTTCTTTCCTCTGAGTGATTTTCATTTAATGACAATGATACTCCGGGTTCTGCGTCAGGCCCTGGAGTCTTCTGAGAGAGTGTAGCTAACAAGACAGATGTCCTTTTATGCTATTTTCATTTGTTAATGTCCTGCGATTGTCTTTCAGTGACCACAATGAGTTTATTCAAGGAAATTAAATGCGGCTGGAGGAAAAACAGGTTGGTAATAGAAATAAAAAATAGCCCAAGAGGGGCTTCTGGAAAAAGAGAGTTATTACTTTTGTGAAACGTCATTGAGGTAGCTACTTAGAGCATTGTCTATGGAGAGTTTGTTCACGTTGAGGCCGTAATGGAGCAGCTTCCTGTGGGAATGAACACCTCCCACCGGCTCCTCCTAGCTAAACCCCTCCGTCTACTTCTTGGCCTCTTACCACTGAAATAAACTTACCTTCTCCCTCACAGCCTCCACCAATTTGTCCTGTGTTACGTTGTCCATACTCCTGCCAATCTGTTTCATTACTGGGAGTTTCCTTTCCATCTCTAAAACAGAATGAACGACGGTCTCTAGCTTCAATTTTATTTAAAGCACTCTCCTATACCACCCACCCTTCCCACTTATATGCCCTTTACGTGGTTTTTTGCCTTGGTTTTCCATTTTTTGGTAGGGCGAGGTGGGCATAAGTGTTCCTGATGGCTGTTTATTCCAATTCTTCTTTCAGGAATTTGGGAAATTCCTTTAAGATGGGTTGAAAAATCCAGAATCCAGTGAGAGAAAAACTCAGGCTGAAAGTCTATCAGCTAGTTTCTATAAACTTCCGTTTTGACCGATGGATCCCAGTTGTGTTTTGGGGTCCTGGATATTAAATCAGCTCAGTGTCAGTATTGATCCATCTCTAGATTGTAGATGTTCTCCCTTTCCCAGTGTGTAGCTGCTACACTGAGAAATGGCTGAGGGGCTCCTTCGGGAAAACTTTGAAGATGATTTACTGACATTTCTTGGCAAAGTATCTCAGGGTCCTTCTTAAGGGGGGCTGTCCTGTGGTTTTTCTTTTTTTTTTTCATATTTAAAAGTTTCAGGGTCTGAGATCTACCTCTGTAACAGAAACCTGGTGAGGGGATGAGACTTTTCATTATAGTGACTGATGTCAGCCCTCTGCTCATGAGACTTGGTGTTTCTTTGTGATTATTAAAAAATAGTTGACTCAGCACCTGTAGCTCAAGAGGCTAAGGTGCCAGTCACATACACTGGAGCTGGTGGGTTTGAATCTAGCCCAGGCCCACTAAACAACAATGACAACTATAACCAAAAATAGCCGGGCATTGTGGTGGGTACCTGTAGTCCCAGCTACTTGGGAGGCTGAGGCAAGAGAATCGCTTAAGCCCAAGAGTTTGAGGTTGCTCTGAGCAGCGATGCCATGGCACTCTACCCAGGGTGACAGCAACAGCTTAAGACTCTGTCTCAAAAAAAAAAAAAAAAAAAAGATGGTCATTATTCTAAATTATTTCTATTTCTGGTGGCCAATTAGCTACTGCTACTGCCAAAGACGTCAGTAGGTTAAAACGTTCTGACGACTGCTCTGGGCCTGTTCCCCATCATATGGCTGTGTACCCCCTATCTCAGGTAATGACGTTGTGGTCTGCCTATGTCCTTGACCAGCCCAGCAACTTACATTTAGATATAGCCTCTTTCACCTTGATCTCTAAGCTGCAGAGAACAACCATCTTCTAAGAATGTGGGAACCTCCTTCATCAGTCATTTCTCCAATCTGGGAGCTCGGTGAGGAAAGGGTGGACGGGTTGCACAAAGAGCAAATCTGTATTTCAATATTGTCTCTCCTTATGCCTTTGGATCTTCCCTCTATATTGTAATCAGGAAATTTTGGCATCTCAAGCTCATTGATGGAATTCACTTTTGAGTCCAGGTCCCTACTAAACTGGCCAATGATTTTTTTTTTTTTTTTTTCCCATGAGACAGTCCTGCTCTGCGGCCCAGGCTAGAATGCAGTGGCATTGTCACAGCTCACTGCAGCCTCAAACTTCTGTGCTCAAGTGATTCTCCTGCCCCAGCCTCCTGAGTAGCTGGCACTGCAGGAGAGAACCACCACATCCAGCTAGATGGGGTCTCACTCTTGCTCAGGCTGAGCTCAGGCTGCCCTCCTGCCTAGGCCTCTCAGAGTGCTAGGATTCCAGGCTTGAGCCACCACGTCCAGCCTCGACAGTTGTTAAAGCCCCTTCAAGCAGCTGAAGCAAACACAGTGAATCCAGGGACTTTAGAAAGCTAACCATATTAATAAATTCTGACATTTACTAAAGCTGACTGCAAAAGAGGGAGGTGGTGTTATCCAAAGCTCACAATACACTCGCAGCTGAGGTTCCTGGAGCTGGACTGCTGCCGTGGGGACTGCTGCCTCTGACACAGGGCAGGACCCAGGAGACCATAGTCTCACGATAGTGCTGGGCTTGCTCCCCATACTGCTGGGACCTTCAGTCCTCACTGGCCAACCTGTCACCTTCTGTCATTGCCGTCCTGGTCTTGGCCATCTGCATTATTTCAGGAGCCCATAGGCATCTTTCAGAGCTGGCATTTGCTCCTTACTGCCACCACACCGATCGGAAACAGAACAAAGTTACATCTCCTTTCCTCCCATCTTCTAGTCTTCAATAGCTTCCAGCAGAACCCAGTGAAATCTTGGAGACAAGAACATGCTGGGGGTTCAGCTGCAGGATGTCCAGGACATGCCATACAGAGGAGGCTGTGGCAGTGTGAATGGGAGGTTAACACCCACTGTTCAGCCCCCTTACAGTATTTTCTGTCATAGAATTTATGATAAAACTTTTCAGGCAAACTGCCAGATATGACAAATAGCAATCAATGCACTTTTAAAATTTCCCCAAATTTAGAAGGTTCTCGTGACATCAATTTCTTCTCCCGCTTCACGGACTTTTACCTGGTTCTGGACATTTTACTTTTATTTTACTGCAGCCCTTTTTAACCTGCAGGTGGATTATTTAGTTTTTTTCTTATTCTCCAAATAATTACATTTTTTTCTACTTAGAAAAGGAGAAAGGCATTTTCATCATAATGTTCATAGAAACTGAAATGTTTAGTTTTAAAATTATTGATGTAATGAGGAAATTAAGACTTATCAGAGGAAAGAATCACTGAAATAGACTTGAAATGTTTCTTCAAATTTTATCTTGGTCTCTGTGTCTCAAAACTCTTCAGGTTTCATAGAAAATGTCAGTTTTTTCCCAGACAGGTTCTCACTATTGCCAGGCACACAGCACAGTAAGGCAATCATGGCTCACTGTATCTTTGAAATCCTGGACTCACGTGATGCTCCCACCTGTCTCCTGAGGAGCTGGGACTGTAGGCACTCCCCATCCTGCCCATCTAATGTTGTAAATTTTTACTTATTTTTTGTACAGATGAGGTCTCATTACATTGGCTAAGTCTTGTCTTGAACTTCGGTCTCAAGTGATCCTTCTGCCCCAGCCTTCCAAAATACTGGGGTTACAGACAAGATCCACTGTGTCCTGCCTTCAAATGTCACTCTTTTGTTATGAAAAGGAGCAGATTCTCTTTATTATTATATAGTATTACGTACAAGCAGATGAAGTAACAGTACCACATTTCATAGTATAATGAACAAGTATAAGTTATCAAATAAAAAATTAAGGAAAAGTCATAGTGCATAGGCATTCTCACTTGGGAGACCAAAATTGAATCAATCAGTCACTATTGTCTAGGATGGGGACATTTCCAGTAGTTTCCATCAATGATAAAAGGTAGCACTGTTCATTTTTCTCAGTGCAGCACATATTCAAGTAATCGAGAATTTTTGAGGCAGCTAAAATTTTTAATTATCATTGATGCAACCTGAAAAATTAGATTTTATAGTTTTATAAAAACATACACCTAACAGGTCTGTCCTCTTTTTTCCTTACGTTCCATTTGGTCATCTTCATGGTGATAAGCACAGAAGAGGCAGCTCCACGTGAAATGAGCCTGCCCTCGGGGCTGTTGCTAGTGACTCCTGAGTCACTGCCCTCTGTCGTGTAGTCACAACAATTCCTACCTTTCTGAAAAATTCCAGAGTCTTGGGTTTGCTTTGAAATTCAGTATTTCACATAATGGCCTTAACAGAAAAAAATAACACTGAAGATGTTTACGATTATTTGGTAAACATTGGTCAGTTTTGTCTGGTTATAAACTACATGAGCACAAGATTCGTACCTGTTCTGGCTCCCTGGAGCGTCTCCTGGAACCTAACAGTGTACCTCGCTCGGCACTCAGTGAATAACTTTTGCGTGAAAATGTGAGAAGGAAATAGTATTTGGAATGGTAGAGTTAGGTGCAGAGAATGTGTACGCCTTTCCTACGAGAGAAGATCTCTCTGAGAGACCTTGGAATGGAAAAGGAGACCAGAGGATGTTTTCATAGAATGTGGGATGTCACGTGGGCTGACAGTGGCAAGAGGTGAGGAATGAGTGGGCTTGTGATTTTAAGCCCTCATTTATTTGAGCAGAGTCAGTGCACAAATAGAAGTGGGAAAGTCCAGAGAATTGGGGGGATCCAAGGAATCGCATTCACTGCCGATTGCCTGCAGGAGGCTACGTGTGCTTGGGGAGAGAAGGGAAAGGCTGAATGAAGAGATGGTTTGGAGAAATGATTATTTGTTCAGCTTTTAATACTCAGACTGTTGATAATTTAGGCCTATTGATGAGAAGGTGAGTTGGGATCTGATTGAATCAGACCCAATTTTGCTGCAAACTAAATTATAGAAAACCAACTTGGAGATGGAGCCTGTGACTCAAGGAGTAGGGCGCTGGCCCCATATGCCAGAGGTGATGGGTTCAAACCCAGACCCGACCAAAAAAAAAAAATTTGGAACTTTTTTTTATCTGTTAAAATAAGAAGCCTGTTTTGGGCCTGCTTATTTGCCACCCTTCCAGAATTTGCTCAACATAAAATGTACCTTCCTTTGAAATTCTTTTTTATTTTTCTTTTTGTGGTTAAAAATATGCATAGCATGAAATTTACCATTTTAATAATTTTTAAGTGTGCAATTCAATAGAATTGTGTGAGGTCACAGAATATGCAATCATTGTCACTATTTCAGCAATTCTGTTTATAATTCTAACAGACATTTTGTACCCATTGAACTATAAACTCTCTCTCCCTCATTCTACTAATACCTGTCACACTTTCCATCTCTCTAAGTGAGTTATCTAGAATAAACTAACTGGGTAATGGGAACACTTAGAACTTTGACTCATATACTGTGCAAAAGATGCATGTAGCCAAAAGGTTTGTACCCTTATAATAATCTGAAATTTAGAAAAAACAAATTTAGAGAAATTTACTTTTTTGAATTGAATTTTTATTTAGCATTTAGAAATTATCAATTTCTGTGCCATTTTGTTTTCATGTAAAATATGTAAGTACATATAAACATAGTATCAGAAAATCAGAATATATGATCATTACAGATCATCATAGAGTTGTAATAGGAGACTTTTAATGGTGTGTTTGTTTGTTCAGAGTCAGAGTCTCACCCTGTTGCCCAGGCTAGAGTGCTGTGGCATCACTCTAGCTCACAGTAACCTCTAACTCCTGAGGGTCAAGCTATCCTCCAGCCTCAGCCTCCCAAGTAGTTAAGACCACAGGTGGTCACCAGGATGCCAGACTAATTTTTCTATTTTTAGTATAAATGGGGGCTCACTTTTGCTCAGGCTAGTCTCTAACTCCTAGGATCAAGGGATCCATCTACTTTGGCTTCCCAGAGTGCTAGGATTACAGGTGTCAGCCACTGTGCCCAGCCTTAATGGTACATATAAATCTGAAGATTATAATTTAGTTCCAGAATAACTTTGTCATCTCAAGTAGTTGTATACACAAAGGATAAATATGTTCTTAAAATACATTTGAGCAAGGAACTATGTGTTCTTAGAGATATATTATTTTTTGAATCTAGGTATAATAGTTTATCAGAAAAAATGAAAGACTCCCTTTAGAATTGAAAGGATTCTAATCTAGGTCTAGAAAAATAAGATATTACAGTGGGACCAAAATGGATGGTTGACAGAAATTTCTCTATAGAAGTATAATTCTTAAGGGGTCTAAATTTTGCTTCCATCAGACAATGAATAAATGTGGCATAGCTTTGGTGTTGTATAGCTCAGCCAACACACACAGCTAGCATGAGCTGAATACTTGTGTCTTATACTCAGAAAATGAAAATGTCTTTGACATTCTCTGCTACAGAAATTTTTGTTCATGTATTTTTTCAAGATTCATTTATGTGTAATTTTAAATCCACTAATTACTAGTTTAATTATTTTCTGAATATGTTGTAAAAATAATTTCATCTGGCAATTTTTCATGTAAATATTTTATGCAAGCTGATGCTAAAATATACCTAATTTTCAGATTTAATTTTAGGTGTGGGACAGATAACTGACCATCACTTTGAGATTCTTCTGTCCCCGGATGTTTAGAAGCAATTTCTGTGTGGTGTCACCGGCCTGTACGTGTGCCAGGGGAGGAAGGAGGTGGTGATGGGGAAAATGGGCGATTAGAAATGTATAATTTCTAATAATTTACTGTTTAAGTGAAAAAATCAAATGTGAAAGTAGTTATGTTCCTATTTAAAGAAGTCCAGAAATAGTATGCCAATATAGATAAGAATAATACAGACTGACCTCCTGTGGTCTGTGAGGTAAATTGATAAGATGGATTTTTCTGAACATTTGCTTTGGGAGAAAATGATCTCTTTTACCCTCTGCCCTATTATCTCTCAATTCCCTGTATCAGCAAACAGGTCAGTCCTTATTTACTCACGTCTTTACTCAGCTGATATATCATGGGTACCTCTCAGGTTCCTGAGGATAGAGGTAAACACAGGTATGATGTGGTTTTCAACCACAAAGAGATGACATTTTACAGAGGGAGGTCATAAATAAGAAATGGGTGGAAATTAGTAAGGACTTTGTGGTCCTTACTAATACAGTGAAGACAATACGGTTTGAGTAGTTGAGCAGGCGGGCAGGCCAGGCTTCTTCACGGAAGCGACCCTCCAGCTGAGACCTGATAGTCTGAAAGGAACCAGTCTTGTGGAAATCGGAGAGAAGGGCATTCCAGGCACAGAGACCAGTGGGAGCAGAGAGCTCTGAGGTAGGACAGAGATTAGGCGGAGAGCAGAAAGGAGATAAATAGAGTAGAGAACTGTGTATCCGTGAGGACAGGGATGGAAGCCAAGCCTGGGAACATAGACAGGTAGGGGGTGGGGATGGGAGTGGGGGTCGGGCTTACATTATGTGTAAAACCGACAATCACTGGTTGGGCTTTTCTGACCCTCCATCCTTGCTCATGATCTCCTTATCTGACTAAGTTTCCTCTATGTTCCATTACTTTGCTCACCATTTTCTAAAAAGAAAGACTGTAGGTTTCTTTAATCTGTCATTTTATAGCAGAATTCTCCCGACTTAGAATGTGTTTCCTATTTGTCTATGTATCCAGATACTAATGAATCATTAAAGCCTGTGTCTTCATGAGCAACCAAACAGATACTATTTTTAATGTATAATTCTGTAGAAAGCATCTTCAGACCAATTTATTTAAAAATATACCATGTATGATACTTTGGCATATAGTCCAGGTTGGCTTAATTTTTTTTGAATTGCTTTTTTTTATTAAAAATATGTGCTACTAGTAAAATTCTTTGAAATTATGCATACAAAAGAAAAGCATCAAGGTATAAAAGAGAGTATATTATTATTATAAACCCAGAGAGGTCACTGGCAGCGTTTTAGTCTGTTTACAGCACATACCTCCTATCATCCATGTATATGTTGCTCTGAAGATCTCCACTCATCCATTCATATCTAAATACAAGCAACCTGATATTTTTAACTTAAAAATATATTAAAAACTTCAAAGAACATAAGATTTCTCATTTTTTATAGGTTTTTATTTCATTGTATGGGCATAATGTGTTTTTATCAATACAGTAGGATCACATCTATTTGATTGTTTTCTGATTATTCAGTGATTAACAACATTCCAGTGAAAATCTTTTCTTGCTAAGTGTTCAATTATAAGCACATTTTCAAGAGAAATTCCTGTACTTATATGAATTGGCTGGGTCAAATGTTACCCAAAATTTCAATACTTATTAATGGACTGGAACGTCTGCATTAAATGAGTCTTATAATATATTTACCGTTATCTAATATTGCAACACGTTGGCAACTTATGTCCTTTACTAGCTCTTTAAGAGTGAAGACCACAACTTTAAATTCCTTGCATAATTTAATAGAGTGACTTTTTAAAACTGTGAACGTGTTAGGCTATAATTTTAAGAGGCTAAAAACAGTAAGAGTGGTCTCAGAATACCCCTGGGCTTCATCCTGTGCTGATTTCTCTCACATCCAGTTCTGGAGAAAGGTGATGTTGATATCACTACACTCTGGCTTGTTGGAAGCCCTGGATCTGATGGCGGTGGCCACGCCTATGTTCTCAAACTGGGGTTCAGGAAAACATGGTCCTAATAGGAAATTAATCAAATCATCCTGTTTATATCTTCTGTAACGCTGACTTATTTTATGAGTCATAAAAACCAAAGATTCTGTTTTGAAGTAATGCATACTTGAAGATGTACTGATAGAATAAGACTTCACTTTATTTTTTAGCAGAAAAATACCGCTGAGCCAGGGTTTGTGCGTCCTCAAATTCAATATAAGATTGAGATGAATGAATGAGGCAGCATCTAGGCAAACAATCCCCCTTCTCTCCGTTTAGCACCAGCCTATAAACACAGCCAATATCATCACAGAGGTGCATCTTCAGATTTAGAAAGTTTTATATCCATTCAATCATTTAAAAATCATCACCTAGTATTTGAGTTGGAGCCATTACTTAGGGGTGGGATGTTTCTGTCATCCATTTCCACAATGTTCACTTAATAAATAATGACTATTAAAACACCAGTGTTGTCTGATTTTCACATAAATAGCACCAGCAGA
>NW_003852479.1:1456643-1472462 GCF_000181295.1 Otolemur garnettii
TTTTCCCTTAGGTGGATATGTATTAGATCATCTAATGGCTTCGTATTAGACTTGAGTATGTTGAATTCCTGCTTCTCCATTCTTGTGATACTTAGAAGAGTGTGTTCCAACTCTATCCAGCTTAAAACAAAGGATATAAAGGCTCCATCTTTTTTAATGCCTGAATTAAGCTGAAAAGCTTTTGCACAGCTAAGGACACAACAAGCAAAGCCAATAGGCAACCTTCATAATGGGAAAAGATATTTGCAGGGTATGAATCTGACAAAGGGTTGAGAATCTATGGAGAGCTCAAATTAATCAACAAGAAAAGAGCAAACAATCCCATCTATCACTGGGCAAGAGATATGAACAGAACCTTCTCTGATGAAGAAAGAGGAATAGTTAACAGACAGGTCAAAAAATGCTCATTGTCTCTGGTTGTCAGAGACATGCAAATCAAAACCGGCCTGAGATATCACCTAACCCCAGTAAGAATAGTCCATATCACCAAATATCAGCATATTGTCTTTCTTTGACACTATTAATTTCTATATTAAGGTGTCTGCAGATTTAATTAACAATCTCATTTGGTATTTCACAGTCATGACAAAGAAATTCTTTGGCTAAAAATTTAGAAGATTAATTTGAATTAGACACAGACATGTCGCCAAATACCTATCACAGCATGTAATTGCTGTATCACAAACCGACTATATATAGAAACATGAGCATTCTTTTAGAAGAGAGAAAACATTCCAATATTTAGGTGAATTTTTTTTTTCATTCTCATCCAGATTCTTGGTGTTTGGCCAGAGCAAAACTAACCACTTTTCCTTTTTTAAAACAGCTTTTTATTACTTCAAAATTTCTGTTAGAAATGTTACTAATATTGAAGTGATTTATATTTATAACTATGAAATTATGCATTACTGATCTGTTTCCTTCTCTCTTTCATCAAATCTGTCACAAGTTTTGTCTAACTTCTGTATTATTTTGTCATTGGATCCTTTTTTCTGTTCCTGTTGCCAGAACTCCTACCACATATGTCTGAGCTATTTCAACAAACTCTTGAGATTTATGCTCCTGATTTCTTTTGATGTTGGAAATGTATCTTTTACACTAACTGCTTGGTTCATCTTCCTTCCCAAAGAGAGATTTGATCATAACACTCTCTTCTCCAAAAAACAATAAAGTCTTCATATTTTACAAATTTTAATTAGTAATATAGTGATGGTGATAATTAAGTGGAGAAGATGAAGTGGAATAAATACATTATGGGAAGGGAAGTTAATGTGTATTGAAGGATTGATTTGGAGAACATGACAAGATGCTGTGACTACAGGGAACTCTCAAAGATATTTGCTGCAGTTGTGGTGGGGGGCAACCTAGGGGAGCTGTAGTGGTGGCACACTAGCAAATATGCCTGTGATGGTATTTTGAAGTGTATGGCGGACCAAGTGAGAGCTAGTGAGTGAGGTCTTTCAATTTCACAATTAAAAACTACGGAAACAAAAATATAGAAATCTCATCAATCTCTAAAGAGGGTAAATGGGTTAGGGATAGGAAAAAAGCACTTGGCCCTAGGGTATTAGTATCTTGGTAAGTTTTTAGGTTTAGAACTTGAAAATTAATAAGCCAGTTTGGGAATTAACATTGTTCTGATCAACAACCAAGCTTGATGTGGTCTGAGGGAAATCAAGTTTACTTAGGATGTCGGTAGTTAAGGCTCAAAGCAGCTATGAGTACAGGTGCCGTGTCTGTTTATAACCATAAAGAAAAAGTGATTGAACATCAGGTCTGAATTCGCTAAATATATTTCACATCATTGAATAAACTGACTTCATGCTTTTGCTTGTTAGGACGTCTGTATGGCAATGTAACTAACTTGTGAGAAACTAGCACTGAAACTGTTTTTCATAAGTGTAAATAAGGAAATCTTGGTACTGAGTAAATTATAACTCAGCTTTATAGGGTAAAGGATAATGAAACCCACACAATATATTTCCATGTATATGTGTATGTGGTACTTTTTGGATGTATGGACACAAGAAAAAAACTTGTCATCTGTCCCAGGGGAATTCTTTGGGGAGGAGGGATATAAAATAGAAAGTAATAATTACTTTTATAGTGGTTATATTATCTAATTACCACAAACTTAGTGTCTCAAAACAACACAAATTTATTATTTTACAGTGCTGTGGGCCACTGATTCTTACCAGACAAAAATGAAAGGCTGTTTTGCTGATACTTTTCTTTTTTTCTGGAGTCTTTGAAGGAGAGTCTGTTTTCTACTCATTGAAGCCATTGGTGGAACTCAGTCTTTCGTGTTTGTAGAACGGAGGTGCCCATCTTTTTACAGCCGTTAGCCAGGGGCATGCCTAGCGTCTCCAGGTGCCATGGTCTTTAGCTCACGGCCACCTGCCTCTGGTCCCTCTCTTGTTTGCATCTCCCCCACCTCTTTCCCAATCTTGAATCTCTTCCCCTGCCCTTCTGCCTTCTTCCATTTTAAAGGATCTTTATGATTAGGTTAAGCCCACTCAATAATTCAGGATAACCTCCCCCATTGCAAGGTCTACAACTATGATCACAGCTGCACAGATCTTTGGCTCTATGAGATAACATATTCACAGGACAGGGGATTAGATCATGGACATCTTTGGGGAGGTAAGTATGCCTGCCATCGTGGTCAAAACTAAATGCTTTAAAAATCTCATGCAGAGAGAGAAAAACATGAAATACGGGATTTAGGCTAAACTGCCAAGGAATTAGACCTTGATGCACACTAAGTCAGGTAAAGTCATTAAGACAATGCATAAAGCTTAAACAAAAATCCAATGATTGAGAATTTGGAAGTGTGATTTAGATGTAGCTAAAGATAAAGATTTAGTAAGAGAAGAGGCTGGAAATAGACATACAGCTGATCCTCACTATTTAATTCTTTATTTGCTGACTTGACAAAACTTATCTGTAACCCCTAAATCAGTAAGCGCTTTCACAGACATTTGCAGACATGGAAAAGGCAGTGAGTGATTTGAGTTGAGGGACATGCACATCCCAACTAAGCTGTAATTAGACTATTTTTGCCTTTTTGTTTCCACTCTTATATTCCAAACAAATGTCGTTTTGTGGCCTACTTAGCACCACATTTTTCACATTTTTGTATGTTTTTTGTTGATAATTTCACTGTTTAAAATAACCCAAGGCATAGTGTTAAGGTGCTAGGACTCCTAGGAGCAAACATTCCATGCGTGCCTTTTGTAGAAAATAGGAGTATTACCTAAGCTTTGCATACAGTCCCACTGGTCATCCATTCGATGCTAATTAATTAGCAATATAGTACATCTGGAAAAGCAATATAAAATTGTCTAATCTATACAGGATTCCCCTGAAGAAAGTGCTAAAGTAATACTCACAGTTCAGGATGAAGCTATGGAAAGGTGGAAATCTGGCTAAATCCATGGATTTGTTAGATAACAACTTTTTTTTTTTTTTTTTTTTTTAAATAAAGGCATAGCAGGCAGCAGTGTTGTGAAACTGAAAGCCAAAGAAATTTATCGTCTTGTTATCCCCAGTAAGGAAAACGTGAAATCCTATTCAGCTAAGGATGGCTGGTCTACATGTTTCAAAAGGCAACATAGTGTGAAAATGCTAAACTTGAAGGTGAAGTGGGTTGTGTATTCGCAGGAGGCTGCAGAATACTTTAAAAAATACCTGCTAAATGTTACACAGGAAAACAGTTATGCGGAAAGCAGGTTTTTAATGCTGATGACAGTGGCTTTACAATGACATTGGTAAACCCATACAGGGCAATGGCCTCCAAAGTCCCTACCTTTAAATCATTCAGAAACCATGTAATCTATTATTGAAAAAATATATAGTAGAGCAGTTCCCAGAGCTCAGTGGTTATGGCACCAGCCAAATACACTGAGGCTGGTGGGTTTGAACCCAGCCCAGATCAGCTAAACAACGACAACTACAACAAAAAAATGGCCAGGTTTTTTGGCAGCACCTGTAGTCCCAGCTACTTGGGAGGCTGAGGCAAGAGAATTGCTTAAGCCCAAGAGTCTGAGGTTGCTGTGAGTTGTGATGCCATGGCACAGTACCAAGGGTGGCATAGTGAGACTCTGTCTCAAAACAAATAACAACAACAAAATATATATGTAGTAAATATACACAAAACAACAGAGTGTGATCAAAATACTCTGACCAGAAGCCTGTAGGAATGTAACTGCATTTCCTTCAGAACGTTGTTTCTGGATTCACTAACTCATGGTTTGCAGCAACTTTATGGAGTATGACTACTGCAAATAAGCACAACCGTATGTTGATGCTTTCAACCACCACTCTAAATTGTTATGAAATTATTCTGCATGAAATTGCATAGAATTCATGTGATAAAGAATGGATTTGTAAAATTATTGAAAATTATTTGAAAATTGAAGATTTTCAGGGTGAAAAGCCAGATCTACGGAAAGTTTTATGAAGCGCTTCAAAGGTCACGGCAAGCGATCATAAAGGCATGAATTAAAGGGATAGAAATGGAAAGGATTGGAGGAAAGTCAAAAATATTTTGAAAGTAGATAAAACAAAATTAGCTCATTGATTAGACAAGACAGTGAGGGATTATTATAGATGATATTTATGTTTCAGTTATGAAAATTTTCTCTTATTACCTGAGATAGTGAGAAATATAATTTTTATTCTAGAATTATTGTCAAGAATAAAGTTGAATGAAATTCTTCACATGTGCTATGGGGGCCGTACAGTTAATGCAAAATTGTTCCTTGTGCTAATTTTAATCAAGACTTTCTTTAGACATCTAAATAAGTTTATGAAAAGGGTGAAAAAGGAGACTGGCTGCTCAGGTGTGACCCAGAGCCAGCCCAACTGATTTAGACCCTGTCCCTACTATTTGGAGCTGCAAGGTAACTCAATGTCATGGTCTTAAATGGAGTAATCATAGACTGCTTGGTGAAGAATTAATAAGTTATTCATGAAAACATTTAAGTAGTGTCTGGCATGAGTAAGCACGTAATAACTGTTCATTTTTCATTATTTGAGTGGAAATGTATTTTCAACAATAAGAGAAAACTATGTATCCTTTGAACATAGAGGAACAGAGGTCAAGCTGTTTTGTTAATGAGTGAGAATACTTTTTCTAAGTGATTTTTAAAAAAAGCTTACATGTTTATTTAATGCTGAAAATATATCTGATGGACAGCCTCACATTTCAAGAGGCAAATGTTGTGAACATGGAGGAAAGGGGGAAGCATATTTGTGTTAACTTGCAATATTAGTCTTTAAAAAAATAATTTTTTAGGAAGATTCATTTATATTGCAGTCACTGACGCCATCTCTGATCTATTGCTGTCCAGAGGAATATACTTAGAAGTAATAGAGTATTTTTAATATTGGATTATATTATATATTATATACTACTAAGATATATTATTTATAGTATATAATTATACATTATTTTATATTTACAATTTTCAAATAATTATTTGAATTCCCTCTACTTCATTAGCAGGATAGTCAATAACTCCCTTATAAAATCATCCCCTTTCTTCTAACTTGTCCAGTAATAGTGAAATTATCCCCAGTCCAAAAATCTTCAATCAGACCTATATGTCTAGATAGATTATAAGTAAAGTATAAATGAAATCTGATAAGTTTATGACAATATCTACATCTGTCCCATCTGTCTCAAGTATTTCTTTGTGGAGGACTTGTTGGCACAGTACAAAAACCAGGTGTCCACTGCCATAATGATCCCTGCACTGGCTCCCATGGCACTTAGAGAATCATCCCCTCCCTCTGTTGCTAGTGAGTCCTATGTCTATAACCTCAAAATTACAGCCCTCACCAATGTAAACAAATAACTCAATCATGTGTACCCTTTATTAATCTGAAATTTAACAAAAATACAATACTTCTGGATAAAATTGATCTGTACATTACAAAATAAAAAATTGCTGAGAGAAAATAAAGATGATGCCCACAAAAAATGTTTACAACCCTCAGTGGCCACACTATTCATTCCTGGTCATCTTCCAAGCTGCACAGTGGTTCAGGAGTGGAATCTTGTCACTTCTGAGATCCCTCATTCTCCTTTCTCTTTTTCTAAGGATTGGGCAAATTTTCTTTATAATTCTCTCATAAAATAAGGTCAGATTATACATTTTTTCTGTGAATGGATGGGCAACTTGTGACTTCTAAGTGCAATTTTGAGTGGCTGTAAGGAGATTTCTCCATTTTACCTGTGCTAGTCCCAGACAAGCACATGTCAGTAAAGGGACTTCACTGATTCCAGGGATTTTCAGGTAACCTCTTATTGAGTATGTTTAGTATGTGTCTGTATAGTAAGTCACTTTGCTATATAAAATGGAAGATGATTCAAACTAATTATTTAAAATTATTTATCACTATGTATCTTCATACACACGAAAACCATACTTTATAAATATGAATTTACAATCTGTGTTTTTAGTCTTCAAAATTTTATATTTAAAATTAATTAAAAACTTTATTTAAAGACTTTTGTTTTTATAACTTAAAGGACATGATAGTTGTATATATACATACATATATATGGGGTACAGTGTGCTATTTCAACACATATATGCAATGAGTAATGATGATAATTAGCATATCAGGATAATTAACATATCCATCACCTCAAACATTTATTCTGTAATGTGTGTTGTTGGGAAAATTCAAAATCTATTTTTCCAGCTATGTGAAAATACATAATACATTGGTATTAATTACAATTAATTAATTTCTAAAGAACACTAGAACTTACTCTTGCTATCTAAAAATACTTCTGTATGTTAACCAACCTCTGGCTACACTTTGTAGCCTCAAAAACCACTATTTTATTCTCTACTTTTGTGCAACCTTTTTAGCTTCCACATAGGAAGTCTAACAGTTGAGTTTGCAAACTTGCCACCATGTGCGTATGTTGGCAGAACTATACAAACAGCTCGGTAAGGGCTCATAACCTTGGTCTATCAGGGTCTCACAGCTATATTTGTCTAAGCATGTGGTGGTGTCTTCTGGCTGAGTGGTGTTCATTATTTTGGTGGCATTATGAGAATGTCAGAGCTTGAATTAGAGCAACAAACATTAAATTTCTTGTTAAACTTGGCAAGAGTGCAAGTGATATCAGGGACATAGTAATCTATGTTTATGGGGATAATGCCATGAAAATGACAGTGTACAAATGGGTTAAATGTTTTTCTGAGGGGAGAGAAAGTATCACTGATGAAAAGAGGTCAAGATGGCCAGGAATGAGCAGAACTGACAAAACATTGCAAAAATTCATCAAATTATACATCAAACCATTGGCTGACTATGAGAAGCATAGCAGACAGAGTAAACATCAATAGAGAAACAATTAGGAAAATCTTACCTGAGAATCTTGGCAGGAGAAAGGTGTGTGCAAAAATGGCCCCAAAAGTGCTCAACAAGAAACAGAAGTAGAAAGAGAGTTAAAGTTTGTCAAGATCTTTTGGAGAGGCAAGATGATGTTTTGGGCTGTGTTATCACTGGTAATGAAACATGGGTGTACTAATGGAATCCTGAAACAAAGTGTCAAGTGCACAGTGGAAGTCAGCCAATTCTCCACAACCAAAAATTAGTCCAAATAAGGAGTCAAAGTAATGTTGTTAATCTTCTTGATATCAGAGGGATTATGAATGTGTACCAGTGGGATAGTTAACCAAGTTTCCTATTTAGAAGTGCTAAGAAGCCTATGTGAAAAGATGAGATGAAAACAACTTGAACTTTTTGTCAACAACTCATGGCCCTTGCATCACAACAATGCACCAGCTCTTACAGCACTGTCTATAGGGCATTTTTTTTTTTTTTTTTTAGCCAGTAAACAAATAGCTGAATTGGAGCACCCTCTCTACTCACCTGATCAGGTTTTAAAGACTTTTTTCTTTACCAGAAGATAAAGTAAATATTAAAAGGAAGACATTTTGATGTCGAGGACATCAAGAGTAATAGGAGAACAGTTCTGACAGTCATTCCAGAAAAAGAATTCCAAAATAGCTTTGAAGGATGGAGTGGGTGCTGGCCTTGGTGCATAGCTTCGCCTGAGGAGCCCTTTGAAGGCAACGATACTGATACTCATTAATGAGGCATATAACATTTTTTCTAGGAGAAAAGAACTCACAGAGTTAATTTTCATACTGTGTATGAGAGCATGAAGTATTTGCTTTCTACCTGGTTTAGTTCACTCAATGTAATATTCTCCAAGTCTATGCATATTGTTATGAATTACAGGAGTTTACTTTTTATGGCCAAATAGTATTTAATTATGTATACATATCATATTTTCTTTATCCATTCATCTGTTGATGGTTGCTTGGGTTGATCCTACCTCTTGGCCATTGTGAATCAGGATAGGGTGTAGATGTCTCTTTGAAATACTTATTTTCTTTCATTTGGATATTTACTCTGTAGTGGAATTGCTGAATCATATGCTAGTTCTATTTTTAGAATTTTTAAGGAAACTCCATGTATTTATAGCCACGTGATTTTCAATAAAGATGCCAAGAACATTCACTGGGGAAAGGACAGTCTCTTTGATAAATGGTGCTGGTAAAATCTATACCCACATACAGAAGAATGAAACAAGACTCCTATTTATCACATATCAACTCTAAATAGGTTAAATACTTAAATATAAGATGGCAAACTATGAAACTACAAGAAGTCATTTTTAATCAAAATTGATGACTCATGTTTAAAAATTATGCATGCTGAATAAGGAAGCGTGCGTCCTTAAACTGTTTCCCCCTTACATCAAAGAATTTCATTAACATCTGAAATAGAAGGAGTCCTGGGTTCTAGTCTGAGAGTTGGGGTGCATGTCATTTACTTTATCCATCTCAACATTCCAATTTAGGGACAATTATGAAGAATCTTCTAGGGTTTGTTCATTCTTGTCCAGGGCTCATAGTTTTAGAAACCAAATATAGATTATATAGAGAATTTTTATCAGGTCAGCTTGTGTGTAGTTGGATTTGAGGACTTGGAAAATCATTCTTCACTCCATCAGAAAGAATTAGAACATAAGACAAGGTAAATATTGAGAGGATGTTCCAGATTGTGAGCCAATGACCATCAGAGCATACCTATTGTGTCTAATCGTATTTACAATAAGCATAGTTTATTAAAATAACAGTCTGAGTGCACAGCTTTACAGGAACAGTGATAGTTACAGTGTTACAGGCAAGGTGAGATAAACAGAGCCCATGTAAGATGAGGCTGGGGAAAGTGAGAACCAGATTCAGCGCTAGGAAATGAAGCTGGCATTGAGGCGGTAAAAAAAGCACTCCACAAACCCACCCTTCTCGCAGAGGCTGTGTAAGCTTAAATTGTCACTGTGGAAATCTGTATTGTGTGAGGTCAGAGATCCAGGTCAGAAGGAAATAAGCTCTTGCAGGGAAAGTGTGCTCAGGACAGAATCATGTGAAAAATAAGCAAATAAAACAAAAGATGAAGAATGTGCTTGTATTTCTGCCTGTTGTTCCACATCTGTGACCCTGAGTTTGTGGTAAACCGGGAAGAACTGTATTCTTATTCTATCTTGTTTAATCTCTCCTGTGATAAGTAACTGGCATAAGATTCACAATTAGCCATTATGAGAAGGATAAGAAATAGTGTTACTATTTCCAAAGTCGTTGAGAAAATGAATATCGTTTTTAAAAATGTTCTCTGTAACTTGATTAACCAATGAGAGAGAGGATGATAACAGAGCAGATAAAAAGTACCTGTATCATTAGACAGCATTTAATGTCCTTTCTTATCAAACTTTAAGTACCCGTGGCCCCTGAAATTTTACAGTCATATTTAGCAAACTGACATTTGTATATTTGACCTGCAGACTTCTTTAACTCAAAATTTCTATTTGCCTCACAGAAATAAGTTCCAATTCTGTTCATCCATTAAGTGTGAAATAAAAGTCTAATCTACCCACAGCCAGTGCAGCAATGTGTTCATAACTTGCCTCTTCCCACACACAGACACACACATGCACACACACACACACACAGACACACACACGTCACCACCACCATCACCACCACCAGAATCAACTCTGCTGTGGCCACTATGCAGCATTAGAATATACTATCTCTTGTCCTCATGTTGTTACCAGGATTTCTTTCTTTGGTAGCTCCTTAGTCTCGAGGATTCGAAAAATGAATCCATTGACCACAGATCAGTGGTAAGGTAGGATTTTTTAGCCAGAAAAAGAATACAGAAAAAGCACCAGAGCTCCTGGCTAAGAGGGAAACACCCAAGTTGGAAAATCTCTGTCTTGGTCCTTTGTCTAGGGATATATATAGTCACCTGGGTCCTTTGTAGTTACATTTGGCCAGGACTTGGTAACATATGAATGGATACAGTCCCTTCATGAAATTCCCTAGAAAATGTGGGAACCCCATTTAGCCCTGAATGGGGGAACCGAGCCACATATCACCGTTAGGCCTGTGAAATGCTCACAGGGGAGTAGTGCAGCCAGAGGAGGGCTTTCTAGGGTGGTTCTGGAATTGGCACGAGCAGCAGCTCAGGCTGTGCCATGGTCTCTGCCAACAAACGGACCCGTGGGCTTCTGCCATGCTCACCCCTCTCTGCCACACTTGGTTCTCCAGCTCTGCCTCCCCACATCCCACTGCACCATCACCCGTGGGGCAGGGATGCGGAAGGCAAGGCAGGTCCTCCAGGGCCGGCTGCCATGTCCGAGACAGGGGGCCACCCGCCCTGTATCAATGTCTCTTAGATTCTAGTTAGGTAAAATTATCATTTTTACCTTGTTAATAGAGCTCATTGTTATTCAACTCCTGCTACATTAGAATCACCTCAAAAAATGGATGCAAATAACAAAATCCAATATTTAGCTGCACATGAATCTGATAAATCATGATGGCTAAAGGTGATAACAAGACATCTGTGTGTGCTGAATCCTTTCATTTATGGTTACTACTTACAGCTTTCCTGGAGAATCACTGATTTTTCCACTTGTAAAGCATGGCATATGTTAACAGAAATGTCATTTTATTCACCTGGACAGCCTGATCTAGGTACCAGTGCTGTCGTGACACAACTAAATTGGATGCACCTGCTTGGAAAATGGCTCCTTGAAAACTAAGAGGCCTGAATTTATCAATTCTAAGACGCTTTTGATGGAATCTTCAGGATTTTGTAGGTGTAAGATCATAGTATAAGCAACAGAGATAGTTTGAGCTCCTCTTTCCGGATTTAAATCTCCTTTCTTTCTTTCTTATGCCTGATTGCTTTGGTAAAAACTTGCAGGACTAGTTGAATACAAGTGGTGACAGTGGGCATCCTTGTCTTGTTCCAGTTCTTAGGGGGGATACTTTCAACTTTCCACATTCAGTATGATGTTGCTTAGGGGTTTGTCATATATAGCTTCTGTAAATTTTGAGGTATGTTCTTTCTATGCCTAGTTTGTTGAGAGTTTTCATCACAATACTGTGCTTTTCTGAATGCTTTTTCTGCATCTATTGAGGTAACCATGTAGTCTTTGTTTTTGCTTCCTTCCTGTGGTGAATTGCATGTTTGATGTGTTGAATTGTATTGAAACACACATGCTTTCATCCCTGGGATGACCCCAGTCCATCAGGATGAATTATTTTTTTGGTGTGCTATTGAATTCAGTTAGCTTGTATTTTGTTGAGAATTTTTTCACGTATGTTCAAAAGGAATATTGGCCTCTAGTTTTCTTTTTGTTGTATCTGTTCTTGGCTTTGATGTCAGTGTGATGCTAGCTTTATAAGTTAACAAGCTTTATGAGTTAAGGAGGATTCTCTCCTTCTCAATCTTCTGTAACAGCTTCAGTAGGATAAGTACCAGTTCTTCTCTGTAGGTCTCATAGAATTCATCTGGGATTCCACCTGTTACTAGACTTTCATTAGTTAGGAGATTTTTTTTATGACTTATTCAATCTCATGAATTCTGACAGGACTATTCAGGATTTCTCTTTCTTTCTGGTGCAGTCATGAGAAATTGCATGTTTCCAGGAATTTATCCATTTTCCACAATTTTCTAGTTTGTGTACATACATGTTTTCATGGTACTCACAGCTGGTATTTTGCATTTCTGTAATATCAGTTGTAATGTTTCCTTTTTTATGGAACCTAGGTGGGTTTTTCTCTTGTATTTGTGGGTAATCCAGCTAGATGTTTATCAGTTTTTTTTATCTATTCAAAGAAACGATTTTTTCATTAATCTTTTGTATTTTTTTTCTTTGTTTCCATTTCATTGACTTCTGCTCTAATCTTTGTTACCCCCTTTCTTTTGCTAGCTTGTGTTTGGATTGTTCTTCTTTTGGTTCCTTGAACTTCTTCCTGAGCACTCTTTTTCTCTGTCTCATGGGTTTTAGAAGCTTGTGTTCTGTTCAGTTTGGAAAGTCCTTTTGATTCCCATCCTAATTTCATCATTGACCCAAAAATGATTCAGCAGAAGGTTGTTTAATTTTCATGACTTTGTGTAGACTTGAGGGTTCCTCTTGAAATTGGTTTTTAGTTTCATTGCCATGTGATGTGAGATACCTGGAATGATTTTGATTTTTCTTAGTTTGCTGAGACCTATTTTATGAGCTAACATGCTCAATTCTCAATCTTTTGGAACAATCTTCAATAGGATAAGTACCAGTTCTTATGTGCTGATGAGATTGTACATTCAGTAGTATTGGGGTAGAATGTTCTGTAGATGTCTATTCAGTCCATTTGTTCCTGAGTCCTCTCTAAGTCAAATGTTTCTTTGGCAATTATGATGCTGCTGTTTGCTTCTTCTCTTAGATCTAAAAAATTTGTTTTATGAAATTAGGAGGAAGGGTTTCTGTGTTAGCTACATACACTTGGGATTGTTATATCTTCCTGCACAATTGCTGCCTTTACCATTATTAAATAACTGTCTTTGTCTTTTTTTTAACCATTATTGATTTAATGGTTATCTGAGATGAGAATAATGACTCCTACTTTCTTTTGGCCTCTATTTGAATGAAATATGTTTTTTCCATTCTCTTACCTTGAGTCTCTGAGCGTCTTGACAGATACAAGGGTTTCTTGGACACAGCATATGCTGAGGGTATGTTTTTTCATCATTTATTTCATTTGGTCCACAGGATATCTGAGAGCATATCCCCCCTCCTCCCAGGCTGTATCTTTTAAATGGACCCTTAAAACTATTTACATTCTATGCTATGCAAGATACTATTCTGTTCATTATGTTGAAAGATAATTGGCTGCATAGTATTCCGTGGTGTACATATACCACAATTTATTGATCCATTCGTGAATCGATGGGCTCTTCATCCTATAAGGGTACATGTGAATCTCTCTAAATGTAAAGTAGAAATGTTTTAACACAATAACTAAGAAAAAGACATGAAGGCTATGTTAACCAGTTAGATGAAAGTATTTCAAATTGTATACAGAAAGAGTACATTGTACTCCATGATAGTATTAATGTACACTGCTATGATTTAATTAAAAAAAAAGATAACTGGGTGCTTTGTGCTACTTTTTTTTTTTTTAAAAAGAGTTGTGAGCTTTAACTCTCAGGTATTTTCAGATTGCTAACTCTTGAGTGCTCATTTCCATGTGCAGAGAACTTTTATTTATTATTTTATTCTATTTTTATTTTTTATTTTGGTCCCATGACTTGGATACGATCCGTGCAGAGCACTTTTAACATTTCTTGTAAGGCAAGTCTAGTGGTGACAATTCCCTTAGTGTTTGCTTATCTGAGAGAGACTTTATTTCTTTATCATTTTGCCACTTAGTTTTACAGGATTCAAAATTCTTGGCTGGCAGTAATTCTGTTTAGGGAAACTAAAGGTGGGACCCCAGTCCCTTCTGACTTGACAGGTCTCTGCTGAGAAGTCTGCTGTTGGTTTGATGGGTTTTCCTTTGTCAATCACTTACTCTTTCATCTTGAAGCTGATAGGATTTTCTTCATTTCACCTTTGGATAGTGTGTTTTGGTGATGTCCTCTTTCCTTACTATGAATCTTCTAGGTGTTTGATACTCATCTTGTATCTGGATATATAAATGCCTGGTGATACCAGGAAGTTTTCCTCTATTATTCTATTCTCTCAGACAGTTTTTATGCTTATTGCTTTTTCTTCTTCCTCAGGGATATCTATGATTTTTATATTAGCTCGCTTTGTATAAATTCATATTTCTCACAGGAATCATTCATTTTTCTTTGTTCTTTCTCCCACATTTCTTACTGACTTGGTTACTTCAAAATCCTCATCTTCAAGCTCCGGAATTCCTTCTTTTGCTTAAACAGTCTGTTGTTCAATCTTGCTGCTGTATTTTGAAATTTTCTAAATGACGCTTTCGTATCTTAAGTTCTTTCATCTCCTTTCTAATTTTTCTATCTCTTTAGTGAATCTTTCACTCATGTCCTAAATTATTTGGTTTCTTTGAGATAATTTTCTACCATTTCCTCAATTCCATTCCTATCACTTGCCATCCATAATCTGAATTCCATATCAGTCATTTCAACAATTTCCTTTTGGTTGGAGTTCATTTCTGGAGAACTATTTTGATAATTCGATGGTGTTGAGGCAGCCTGTTTTTGCACGTTGTCAGAGTTGATATGCTGGTTCCCTTTCATCGGAGGCCACTTCTCTCAGGTCTACACAGAGAGCAGGTAGTTTTATGCTGGGACGGCACCTTGGTGAAGGTAGGGCTGGGTCCTGGATTGTGTGTTTGGGTCCTATTCAGAAAGCTTGGGCAGACAGGAGAAGAGCAGCTACTCTCTGAGCCTTTAAATGCTGCCACTCTGTGGTGTCCCCCCCTCGCCTACTCTCCTGTGTGGCGCAAGGCACACACCATATGGGGCTGGCCCATGGGACAGCACACACGCAGGGCAGAGAAGTTACTCTGGGTGTGCATACATACCCATGGGCTTGGGCCGCTGACTTGTGGGGCACACAGGTGGGGCAATGTGAGCGCAGTGGGCCCACGGGGCAGAATGGACCTTGGGGCACAGCAAGCCCATGTCATCTGTGCAGGGCTCAATGTGGCCCCAGAACAGAGGGCAAGGTGCCTGAGCAGGACGAAGCAGGCACGTGCGGTTTGAAACACGCGCTCCCGAGCAAGCGCGGCCCTGGCATCAAGCACGTGAGTGGAGGTGGGAGGAGCACATTCAGGGCGCAGCACACAGAACACGTACGGGATGGAGCAGGCATGTGCTGTATAGTCTGTTCAGATCCCAAAGCAGCAGTTGCTGAGTTGGCTCATACCCTGCTCAGGGCCTCCCTGGGGGCAGTGGTGACAAGGGCAGCCACAGTGGAGCACCCAACCTGATAGTGGGTGATGGGGGCCAAGGACTGAGGACTGTGGGTGTATCCTCTGCCTGAGACCCACAGGAGGTGTGATAAGCAGGATTGCCCAGGACGCAGCAGCAGGTCTTGGAGCGTGGTCTCATGCTCTGCCAGGTTTCTCCCTCGTGTTCGTAGCAGCTCAGCAGCATTGGCAGGGGTGCACGTCACTCATCCACGGGCATGCATAGTGCTGGGACACCGCGCTCCTTCCCTAGGAGGGAGGGGGGAGGGTAGGTGGAGAAGGAGGAGGCAGCAGTTCTAGTTCTGGGCAAAAGTTGGGATGCCACAATGGAGCCAGGGGCAGCACCCAAGGCTTGCAAGTCAGCCACGCTTTCTCGCTAGAGCAGTGTACTGCGTGGGCTCTGCTCAGGTCTCTGTTGCTCTGGAGGCCCAATGCAGTGCATGGCCCTCCCTCGGGTCTCTGTTGCTCTGGAGGCCCAATGCAGTGCATGGCCCTCCCTCGG
>NW_003852479.1:1472482-1495703 GCF_000181295.1 Otolemur garnettii
TGCTCTGGAGGCCCAATGCAGTGCATGGCCCTCCCTCGGGTCTCTGTTGCTCTGGAGGCCCAATGCAGTGCATGGCCCTCCCTCGGGTCTCTGTTCCTCTGGAGGCCCAATGCAGTACAGAGGCCCTCCCTCGGTCTCTGTTGCTCTGGAGGCCGCTGCAGTGCAGGGGTCCTGCCGACCCTCCGGTTACAATACCCTTACCGGAAGCATAAAGCCTGGCATTGCGTCATCGGCCCCTTCCCACCGTGTGGGCATCTTCTCTACTATCTCTGGTCCTGTGAGCAGGTTGTCCCATTTCTCTCTTCTTCACTTCACTTCTCCCTCTCTCTGTGGACTCCCAGTGACCTTGTTTACAGGATGGACCTGAAGGTAGACATCTATTAGCCACTTTTGATCCTTTCTACACAAGTGGTAGTGTGCAAGCAGGTCCAGCCATTGTGGCCCTCCAATCTAAGTAAACATTGTAAATCTATCTCACAACTCTTTTCTTCAGGTGATATTATCATAATAATAGTGTTTTCATTTTTCTCATATTCCCTTATAATATCTATTATTCAAGAGTGATTGGGAGATTGTTATTTTTGTCATTGTGGTGGGGGTTTTGATTGCGATTTCTGAAATCAGTACACATTGGGGACGTACAAGTCTCCTAACTGTTAATTCCCTGTATAAAAATGCGATCACAAAATGCTATATCAAAGTCTGTATTCCTGGGAATGAATACTTTTGTTGACTATAGCAGGAACATAAGATCATTGAGGTTTGTTACTGTTTTTAACAGCCTCCCCATATTAGGTGAAGAATTCATTCTATGGTTGTTTCCTCTGTTCCATGGTAGAATTTTCTTTCATTCTTCCTGTTTGCCAACTACCTCTCCGGGTCGATGTGAGCAGAGACTTACTTCCTCTCTCGATAATTGTTATTTTGTTCTTCTCATATAGGTGGTTATTTGCCAAAAATAAAGGTTTGGATCAAAACAATGTAGTGATTACATGGAGAAAACCTGGGTTTTGTTTTTGATCTGCTGCCTCCTATGCATTTAATTATTCCTTCTGACTCTTTCTTATAAACATTTGAACAAAAACTTCATTCATAGGTTTGCGGGGCAGCTTGATTTCTTCAGCAACACTTTAATTTTCTGGAAAGACCAGTATTTCTGAGATTAAAATGTAACTCAGTCACTTTGTTAAACATGTTTAATGTCAAGATTTTGGCCACACAAGAAGCAAAACATTCACAGAATGTTTTAGAAGTCACATTTTCTATTAAAAATGTAGTTTTTAACTGCTTTGGGAAGGACCTTTAACTACAAATAGTGTACAGAGAACTTTTACTTTAGCAAAACTGTAAAGGGATAGATTAATATTCAGAAAATGTCTTAAACATACAGATATGTGAACAAGATATTTCTAAATTCCTCTCAACCTCCAACTTTTACAGAATACTAATATGATTTTATGTAGTCCATCAGAATATGTTGTGGACGCAAGGTGAGTTCTAGAAGATTCTACCATATAATGGTTTTTAAATTAGTGATTCAAAAGAAAATATCTTTCATACTGAAAATACTGAAATAGTGTCTCTCCCTTCTGTTCATCATGTACTAGCTCAGCACGAGGCAGTATCTGCCCAGTGTAGCATAATTAATTGTTCCTCTTTAGAGTGTAAGAATCTGAGAAAATCTGAGGATTTTTCTAAAGCAGATGCTATTTTCTCATCCACAACTAGAAATAAAAATCATGAAATTTTCTATTTTCATATTTACACAACAGTTAAAGGTAGAAATAGAACAAGTTGAGATTTTCCATTTGTCTCTTGGGAAATCAGGACATTTAAAGAGCTTGGTACAACTCTGACATAACTTTATTTGTATCATGTTTTGGTTTTGTATAAGATGAGTGGATTTCATGAAAGTATCGTTTTTCATACAAGTATCATTTTTTAACATTCCAATTTCTATGAAACTTTTGATTTTTCATACATGCGGTAACATTTTTAATGGAAAATGTGACCTGTAAGGTATCCAGAGAGTAGATCACAAAGGTTCTTAAAATTCATGGTAAGATTTATTGTCAGAAGAATTGATTTCTGAAACATTTCTTATGGCATTCATATATAGTAGACCATAAATGATATAATTACCATTAGAAGATTACAAATTATGTAAATTAAACTCCTAATGAATTTCAGCCATTGTGTTTATTGAGCTCTTATTAGAAGCGAGAGGAAAAATAATCTAAGCAGAAGGCTTAGTCCTCTTACTCAGAGAATGCTTCATGGCTTTAAAAGAAAATTAAATGCAATCTAAGTACATGATTAATAAACAATATAGTCAGATCCAGAATAGTTTCTTTCTACCATGGTGAGAAAGCAGGTTGTTGGAGCTTCCTGGGTTAACAATTGCCTATCACAGAAATCGGGGCAGAAAGATTCAAGACGGAAGCATATTTCCTTATCAACTTGACAAAAACCAGGTATCAATCCCGCCATTGCTTTTGAGTTATTGATATCTAACTATAAGTAAATACTGTGTTTTATGAGGCATAGGACTAGTGATACAATAGGTCTTACTGATCACTAGGTCCGCTTACAAGTAGCCAGCACAGCAACTCTTACATGAGATGAATGTGACTTGATATTGGTTCAAAGAAAAGAGCTGAAATCTGAGCGGCTTCCTAGACAATCAAGCAAAATAAATGGGCAAAATAATAGACGTGGAAGAAAAGCGAATGCAAAGCACAAAAACATTTAATGTCCCCAAGGAAAGAGTAGAACATGGATTAAAGATTATAGGAGAAAACTTTCCTCATAATAAGTCCTTTAAAGAATTACCCAAGCACATTCTCTACTGATCCATACCTTGTTAATCATCCTGGACATTAAAGAATTCTCTGGAGGCATCTGGGCCAAACTTACAGTGTACATAAGAAAGGGAAATTACTGCAGCAATATTAATGTGAGAAGGCAGTGGTGCAAATTCTACAAAAGTCTTTGGCAGCAGACATATTTTGTAACACATGCAAACGCATGGAATGTACTACTCATGACCTTATCTTTAAAACAAACAAAAATGTGGCTCGGCGCCTGTGGCTCAAGTGGCTAAGGTGCCAGCCACATACACCTAAGGTGGCGGGTTTGAATCTGGCCCGGGCCCACAAAACAACAATGATGGCTGCAACCAAAAAAATAGCTGGGCGTTGTAGTGGGCGCCTGTGGTCCCAGCTACTTGGGAGGCTCAGGCAGGAGACTCACTTGAGCTCAGGAGTTGGAGGTTGCTGTGAGCGTAATGCCACAGCACTCTAAGCAGGGGGACAGCTTGAGGCTCTGTCTAAAAAAAAACAACAAACAAACAAACATAAATATAAACCATGATAATGTAATCTGTCCGATAACAGAAACATAGCAAAAACTACCAACCAGCCTCAACTGCAGCGCTCTGGGGTGAGGTGGTGCGGTGCGGGGAGCACATCCACTACAACCTTATTTGAATCATTAAATCTCACTATTATCAATAATAATATTGGCAAATATTACAAATGACCCCGAGTTTCCTGGTTATAAAACAACACTACTAAGCAATATGTTTCATGCCTTAAGTAGGGGTCAATTCTATGAAAAACTTTAGTGAAACATCTTAAGGTAAATCTATACCTGCCAAGATTAACACTCCTAGCATAGTTTCCATCCCAATCGTAGGAGAATTTGGGGGAGGGTGTTATACCTATAATGCCACTAAATTTTGTGATGCACAAATTTAATTTCAGTATATTCAATTTTGCCTTGTGGAACAGCTTCATCTCTATATATTCCTAATTACTGCATAGGAATTTCTGATTGATATATCCCATATCACTGCCAACACTAGGTAATATTACTTTTCTACCAGAACATAAAATGATTTTTTGTTGTTTGTTTTTTTTTTATTCTGATAACAGGTGAGATTGAAGTTCTCTTTATTTACTTCTAGAATAGCTCTTCTGTGAAATTCCTGTTTATCCTCATTTCTCCTAGTATCTCCTGAATTTTCCATCATTTTCTTGTGTATTTTGGATAGTTTTGAGGTATATGTTACATACTAATCTCAGTATTAGATATTGGAAATAGTTTCTCTTATTTCATTATCTAGCTTTAAACTTGACTACAAAGTAGTAAAGGGATTGATCAAAAAGAAAAATCCCCAATTTCAATGTAGCCAAATTATTATTTATTTATGCCCTGGATTTTGTGCTTTGGGGACCTTTTTAAATAAACCTAGCGTATTCCTAGATGAGATTCTTTTACCATTTTCTCTTTTTAAATAAAAGCATTACACATTTTATCTATATCTTGTCCACTTTTGTGCAGTGTTTTTCTCCAGATGGTATGCTAGTTCTTTTAATATCATTCTACTGATCACTTCATAATTTCCATTGCTTATGTTATTATTATTACTATAACTGCAAATACATCTACTACATATCAGAATTCTATAATCTATCTACGAGTGGAGCACTATTGGTTCAGAGCTATTGTTACAAGGATATTTGAATAGTAAACAGTCCTTGAAGGTATAGTATCTTCCTGTGGAACAGCGATCAATTACGCTTTACATGACCAAACATCTTTAAACTCACTGATCCCCCTGAAAGCATAATCTGCTGCAGATGTTATCACATGACTCCTATGGGAACTGGGTTTTGGGGAGCCAGTGCAGTAAATGCTGATACTCTGATCACTGCTATTACTATAAGCAATAAACTCTCTTTTGTCTAGCCCAGGGGTTTTGTGTCTTCTGAAAGTGAATTGTTGTCATGTTGACTTGTGAACTTGAAGTAGTGTGAAACTTCAGACTTTCCCAGTTCTCAGAACCTGTGTCTCCCTAATTTATTCTTCTCATCTGTAAAATGGAGTATGTGTGGGGAGAAATATTTTATATTTACATGAGCATTAGTATTTTACCTAAATTATAAAAGCCAAATGTTTGAACTGTGTCTGGTACAGAGTAATGTTCAGTAGGCTTCTATGTGTACTATGTATGAAGTTTAAAGAACTACAAGGCGGGTACCTGATCCCATTCTGTAGGTTGTCTCTCACACATTGTTGATTATTTCCTTTGCTGTTTGTGCAAAAGTTTTTCCACTGATAGAATCCCATGGGTCTAGTTTTGCTTAGGTTGTCTATGCTTTTGAGGTCTTACACCAAACATCTTTGCCCAGACCAATAACCTAAAGCATTTCCCCCCATATTTTCCTGCAGTCATTTTATAATTTCAGGTCTTACATTTAAGCTCTTCATCCATTCTTATTTGACTTTCATATATGGTAAGAGTTATGTGTCAAATTTCATTCTTCTGCATACAAATATCCGGTTTACACAGAACCATTTATTGGAGACACTTTCCTTTCCCTGGTGCCTTTGTCAAAAATGCGTTGGTGGTAAATGCATGTATTTATTTCTGGGTTCTCTATATGCTGTTTCATTGGCCTATGTGTCTTTTTTAATGCCAGTGCTATGTCATTTTGGTTACTATAGATTTGTGGTGAATTTTGAAATCAGATATTGTTATATCTGATTGTTATATCCTTCCAGCTTTCTTCTTTTAGACAAGATTGTTTGGCTATTTGAGGTCTTTCATGGTTCCATATGAATCTTAGGATTAATTTGTGAAGATTATCATTGGTATTTTAATAGGGTTTGCATTAAATTTGTACATAGCTTTGGGTAGTATGGATATTTTAACAATATTCTTTCAATCCATAAAAATGGAATATGTTTTAATTTGTTTGTGTCCTGTTTGATTTCTTTCATCAGTCTTTTAAAAATTTTCACTGTAAATATCTTTCACTTATTTGCTTAACTTTATTCCTATTTTTTTCTAGGCATTATAAATGAGATAAGCTTTCTAAATTTGTTTCAGATTTTTCACTGTTTGCATATAGAGTACAACTGATTTGTGCATTTTTTTTTTTTATTCTAAAACATTGGATTTGTTTACCTGTTCTAAGAGTTTTTTGGCGGAGTCTTGGGTTTTTCTAAATATAAGGATCGCGTCATCTGCAAATAAGAACAAGGGATTAGTAACCAAAATATATAAAGCAATCAAACAACTCAATAGGAAAACTTCAAACAATCTGATTTTAAAGGGTAGGGGAGTGGGGAGGGTGGGTGGAGGGCAGGGTGATTGGCAGGGTCATGCCTATGGTTCATCCTATAAGGGTACATGTGAATCTCTCTAAATGTAGAATATAAATGTCTTAACACAATTGACTTAACACAGATGACTAAGAAAAAGACATGAGGCTATGTTAACCAGTTGGATGAAAGTATTTCAAATTGTTTGCAGAAACAGTACTCTGTACCCCATGATAGTATTAATGTACACTGTTATGATTTAATAAAAAAATAAAATAGACAAAAGATCTGAATAAACGTTTCTGAAGAGAAGACAGGTATATATAAACAGCCAGCAGATTTGTGAAAAAATGATCAATATCTCTAATTATTAGGAATATGTGAATCAGAAGCATACTGAGATACTATTCCACCTAAGTAAAAATGGCTATTCTTAAAAAGAGAGAAAATAAGAGGTGCCAGTGAGGATGTAAAGGAAAGGACAACTCATACACCACTGGTGGAAACATAAATTAGAATAGTAGCTATCAGGAACAGTATGCAGCCCCCTCAAGAAGCTCAAAACAAGACTGCCATATATTCAGATGATCCACTGTTGGGTCTTTATCCTAAAGAAAGCACACCAGTCTATCAAAGAGATACAGTCGCTTCCATATTTACTTCAGCACTATTTGTAATATTTAAGATATGGAATCAACTGAAGTGTCCATGAGCAGATGGATGAGTAAAAAAATGATAAACATACGCCATGGAATATTATTCAGCCGCACGAAAGCATACAATCTTGTCATTTGCAGCTGTACAGATGGGACTGGAGATCATTAAGTTAAGTGAAAGTCAAGCACAGAAAGACAAGTATGGATGTTCTTACTCCTGTGGGGGATTTAAAAATTTAATCTCCTCTAAGTAGTGACTATAATGCTGGTTACAGAGTCTGGGAAGGGTAGTGAGTAGGAGGCATGAAGGATTAAGGGGGTGGTGGATGGGTATCAAAATGCAGTTAGAAGGACTAAGTTCTGGAATTCCATAGCACTGCAGGGTGACTATAATTAATAAGAGTTTCTTGCATAATTTAAAATAGGTAGAAATGAAGATTTGAAATGTTTCCAAAACAAAGAAATGATAAATGTTGGAGGTGATGACTATACCAGTTTCTCTGATTTTCTCAGTACGCATTGTGGGCACGGATGAAAATGTCCTATGTACCCTATAAATATGTATGACTGTTCTGTATCAATAAAAAATTGCAAAGCTTTAATTTCTATTTATTTTTCTGAATGTATACATGTGTATTAATGTAACTTAAAAATATTTAATAATTGACACCAAATTATAGTTGTTAATTCCTGGGAGGTAAGAAGGCAAATGGGATTAAGAAGTCTTATGCAGACTGCCTCAACTCTGTTATGTTTTAATGTTTTAGAAAATATTTTAAGCCTTCATAAAGGCTGGATGTTGTCTACATGGTTTTTCATTTTATTTTTATGCATACTTACACATATATATATTTGAAATACTTCTACAATAAAAATTAAAAATATGTGCAGGATTTCATTATATTGAATGACAATTTTAAGGCTCCAGAGTTGTCATTTTATGTAAAATAGCACATTTAAAAAGCACTTTCTACTTATTTCCAATATAACCTAAATCACTGTGGCCATTTATTTGGTTTTACTACCTCCCTATCTTTAGTCATATTCCCTCCAGCCCTTAATTATCTTATCACATTCTGTGTTGTCTTTAAAGATGATCATACATTTTTGACCCTCTTCATAGCCCCTCTGCTGGACTGAATAACTTGCTTCTAATTATTTAAAGTGCCAGCGCTGATCCTAAGGCCAGGTCCCTGGGGTCTTGCAGCTTCTACCTGCTTGCTGCACTACTCATTCTTAGAACCCTGAGCCACCGTGTAAAAAGTCAAACCACTCTGAAGCTACTGTGCTGAGGTTGGGCCTAGTACAGGTGCTGAGTCAGCCCAACCTAATACCAGACAAGTAAGAAAAGCATCCTTATTTGGAGACTACCATAAACATGAAAATCACCCTTTCTCCTTCCAAATTCCATCCATCCTGAAGCTCCTGACTCTGTGTTGCAGGGATAAACCATCCCCACCTTGCCCTCCCCATATTCCGATGAGCTAACAGAATGGTTATTGTCACTCACTGAATTTGGGCTTGTTTGCATGTGGTGACAGGTAACTGGAACAAGGCCCCTTGGAGATGGACTCCCTGGTTTGATGTTTACACTGGTCAAGGAGTGAGCTGAGTGTGCACGCAGTTTAAATACAGTCCGCGCTTGTTCAGATGGCCGGGGCACCAAGAGTCTGCACATCATAAGGAGTAGCAGGGAAGGGCCAAGAAGGAACAGAAAGCACACAAGGGCCCAGAGAGAAAATTCAGAATGGTATTCAGCATGTCAGTGTAGTCTTGGTGAGGCAGCTGTTGGAAAAACAGGAGACTGCTTCGAGATCAATACCTCTAAAATCACAACCAAGTGCCTTAGCATTAGATTAAGTTATAGGCAACAACTCAAGAAGGTCAATTTATTTTATAAAGAAGGGGGGAACCTACTCCCTTTTCCTTTTTTAAAGATTTCATCAGAAGACTACAGTGCTTAAAATTAAATAAATAAATGCATGGGACTTGAATATATTCTGAAAAATATATTATTACTAGTTTTGCTTTTGATGGATGATTGCTGATACCTATCTAGGAAGTTTTTTGGACTAAAAATTTTATAAAGCAGGTACTGAAATTTGGGAGTTTCTATCATATCTATTTACTTTAATTAAGAGGTTTTTTTTTTAGAATCATTCATCTCCTATTTTTTTTTAATTTTAATTTTTTTTGGGGGGGGCAGTTTTTGGCCAGGGCTGGGTTTGAACCCACCACTTCCAGTATAGGGGCCAACGCCCTACTCCTCTGAGCCATAGGCGCTCCCCTCTTTTTGTTTTTGAGTAGATCCAAATTATTTTCTGAGGGCAGTTTTTGTTCTACCCATAGAACTATTTTCTTCTCATCTCTCTTTTGATGAGGTGCTTCCTTACTCGGGTCTTTTGGTGGTTTGGAGTGCTAAAATTTTGAACCCCAGATAACTGAGCTACATTCTAACATAATTTTTCTCAGCTCTTTATTGTTTATATTTACTGTAATAATATATAACATATTGTAATATGTTATATCTAATATGCTTGTGTAATTTTCTGTTTTTATAATATAATGAAATACCAAAATAAAGATGAGAATAATATGTCAATTGAAAAAATATGATTAAATATTACATGCATACTTGAGAGTTTCTAGAAATGTTCTACACCAAAAAAGAAATATCCTTAGAATAGTTACCAAATGGCAGAATTAGTGATTGTGGGAAAGGTAACAAAAAATAAGCTAGTAAGAAGGGCAAAGGCTGAAGGTTTTGAAGGCAGGTGTGCAAGGGTGAGGGGAGAGGAGCTATGGGAAAGTTCTTCCCCACCCCACTCACACACACACATCACTCTGTCTCTTCCTGAACAACTTTGCAAATACCTAGACACCAGAATACCAACCACAGAAGAGCAAATCAAAAAATAGAATTTAAAGCATCATCAAATAACTCTATGCACATCTGTTCCAAATCAGTTTCTCAAAGATACATTTCATTAAAATCAGTCTGGCCAATCCTTGTTATTTAGCCACTGACTCTCTGTCACTTGTTCGCTGTCACCCCTTGACTGGATTCTGTCAAGATCCAGAAGGTCAGTTAAATTCTTTGCAGCTCTTTCCCATTTATGCTCTATTAACTAGGCAAGGCTAAATATATTCTTTTCAATTATGTGTCTATAGCCAAGCAGTGGCTCTGCAGAGCAATAAATTTCTTCCCAAATACCTTTCAATCTACCAGACATCTTCACCCTCAGTGTCAGAAAGAACACACTGATGTTTTGAGTTATTTTGAAATGTAGTTTTTGTTTTACTGAATATACCAAACTGGGTACATTTTTTTTTCTGATAAAATCATTCTTTCCAGACTTCTCTCCACTTTATTTGAAAATACTTTCCTCTTCCTCCAAGATGTTTTTCTTATTTCTCAAAGCTGCATGTAAAATATCTCTTATTAATTTAGTGACTCAGTAGATAACATAAAAGTACCTCTCTTGGTCAATGCCAAATTAACCGAGGGACTTCAGCAGTGACCTCTCAGTGAAGCTTGTTCAACATTTCCATGGCTCTGTTGCCACAGTCTGCATGGGGCACAGTCTGCTGGGCCCCTGCTGGCCCATTGCACTGCCTGCCTGCACTGCCATCCACCTGCCGGGGCCACAGTTCCTCTCTCTCCGCAGCACCACCACTGTGTCCTTCCGTGGAGTCTACACAGTCCAGTTCTAGGAAAACCTGCTCTTCCCGTTGTCTCAGTCTTACCTTGCATCAAAATGAGGGCCAGTTACTATTAACATACTTCCATAAAAATATTTTTTAAAATATGAAACGCATAGAACCAGGAGTCTATAAGATGGTTTTCAGAGTAACTATGAGCCCTTTTATAGTGTATGCTAAAGATGTTATGTGTAAATTTCTAGGAAGAATATCCGCAGATTTTTATCCAAGTTTTTTAGTATTTGATCAGTGAGTGTCTAATTGATGTACTAATCTTGTGCTACATATTTAATAGACAGCATATGGTCACACACATAAGTACAAACTTTCAGCAAAATAAAAATCTCATGAAATTCATAGCAAATTTATTCATAGCTTTTTTCTTATTTAGTACCACCACCATGCTTTCATTCCTTAATATAGTTGAAAATGACACAGCTTCCAGCCTTTATCTGTCCTCCAGCACATTAATTAGGAGCTCGTGTTAATATGCACACACAGCTAGATTCACATTCACACGTAATCACACGAAGATTTGGTCTGACATATGCTAACCTGCCACCCAAAGCCCCATGCTCAGTTAATTTTTCCATATATATCCTTTCATTATCTGATATCAAAAAATTCCATAGTAAAAATTATTCATTGTAATATCAGTTTTTAATCAACTTTTTGCTCATTTTAGATTTTTTTTGGGGGGGGAGTTGTTTTAGAGTATTTAATTTCACTCAGTATATGCATACAATGGACAAGCAACATTTAGTATATTTTTGTACTAAATGACGACAGACATCCAAGAGAAGAAAATTAAACAAATGCAAAATATTAAAAAGATAAATTAATACAGAGAGTTTGATTATGTTAAATTCATGGACAAATTACATTGGGGAAGCAGCTTCGGTTTATTTTTCAGAAACCTTAGATCTCCAGGTAGGACCCCTGGTGTCCCCATGAGAACAAGACTTCCTGCCAGATTAAATTACAACACACTCTGTGTAGTGAAAAGACCTGATGGGTTACTGGCTGAAACTGTCTCTTAAATTTCCCAGCTTTTTCAATTATTTATGAAACTACCCTTTTATTTCCTATCATGTTATATCTTAAATCTCAGTGTAACTAATATTGTGGTAGTCAGTTATCTTTCTTCTTTGTTTGATAAGTGAGTGACCAAAAAAATCAAGGAAAATCCAGCTCTCCATTTATCATCCAGCGGTTGGATGACGGAGAATCATCTGATGGTGAAGTAAGTGCAGGTTGAAAACAACAAAAACAGAGGCACAAAAAGGCGTGAGAGAGAAGGAAGTCAGCACCAATGCATTCATTTCAGAATATTTAGAAATCTGTGTAATTTCACAAAGTAAACTATTTTTTATTGCACAAAACAGCTTGTGGATAGCAGTAGGCTGTGTGGAGGGGTGTCAAATGCTAGTTTGGGCTTCTAAGGGTCCTCCTTTGCCCTGGATAGAGTCTATATAAATTCAGATACTACTCCTTAGAGGGAAGCTACTTTGTTGTATTAAAATAGGTCATTTTACTTTTAAAGTTATTTCAGATTATTCATGTTAAAGATAAATAACAACATGGATTTATTCAGCTATTAAGGTGACTATAGGGAATGTTTACGTAAAACTACAAGGCTTGAGTTTAATTTTTTATTTTAACTTAGGCTTAGCTATTCATATCCTAATGTTGGGTCTTTCTTCATTGGGAGTCTCACTGTTTTCCATCTTACCTGCTGTCATCACTTTTCCCGGTTGATGACGGGTTTTGCAGAAGAGAGTAGCTTTGCACTGTGTCCCAAATCACTCCCTTGGGGGCTGCCTGAGTCTACGGTAGGAAGTGGAATAACAGGGTGAAATCATCCCAGTTAATAATGTTGTGCCTTCTCAGCGACACCTATGCTTGTTGGGAAACCACTGCAGTGAGTCACCATCCGCTTTCCCGGTACCCATGCTCAGGGAGAAGTCTTTATTACACTTGTTCAAAATCTAGATCCTTTCCTCTGGGGCCTTTTCTGTCTTATCACCCAGAATGAGAACATTCCTTTTTAGAATATAAGCTTTGTGCTGCCTCAACTTGATTTCTCTGCTGCTCCAGTTGCTTCCTGGCTTCTAGGTCTGCAAATAATTCTATTTCATGTCACTGCGCTGTTAAACAGTGCTTTTCACAGCCTGCCATTAGTGTTGTTGACCTCTCTGTTTCTCCTGCTGCTTATGGGTGCCTCTGGAATAATTTTTAATTCTTTAATTGGTTTACCTACTCAATATTAATTAGTGAGCAACTATTGCATGCCAAGAGATATGATGGTGGGGCTCACAATAAAATTAGTCACGATACACACAAACCCTGCCTCTGAAGTTTTTCGTGGGATAGAACTTGCAGTATTCTGACATCTTTATTTTCATCAGGGGACATTTTTGTTTATTTAAAACAGGATTCAATTCTTCCTGGGAAAGTGTCAAATATTGTTCTCTCTCCCAGGCAACAAACCAGATATACACTTTTTAGTACTTTTTGTGACACTATCAAGCAAATACTGTACATTCTTAGAATTCCAAATGCCTCCAGTCTAAGTACAGCCCTGGTATTGCATCACCATGGTAGAATTTTCAGTGTGGAAATGGCAATCTTCTTTGTGTTTTCATCCAAATTATTAACTCTGAGTGCCTTCTTCAATCTTTTGCCACGTTGTCATTCTTTTACAGACCTGCCATGTGGGCACCCCTATGGGGGCAATTAATGGTGAGATAATAATGTGGTTAACCAATAATCTATATCTATATCTAGATTGTTTATTCTCACATTTATTCTCATTACCAATCACTGTGGGCCACAGAGTTTTAACCTAATAAACATTTCTCAACTCTATCACTTTTCTCCCCATTCTTATGTTGTCCCAGGTTAGGATTTAGCTGGTGACTGTCCGTAACCTACAGTGTCTTATCCCTCACAATGATCATCTGTACAACCACCAGGCAATGTATTAAGAATAAAATTTAAGCTGTATTATTTCATATATAAAGTTAGTTGTCCTGTTGCTTATACTACAAGATTAGGTCCAAGCCACTTAACAGCCTGAGTAATCATGTTGAGGTTCTGACCAGCCAAAGACCTCTAAGAATACATGCATAGTCAAATAAACATTGCAGCAAGAAAACTATACATCATGGGGAACAATACAAGGTCTCAGTAAAGAGATCTTTTTTTCTTTTCTTGGAAAAAAAAAAAAAAAAGAAGAAGTTAACTGATGACTCCATACTGAACCTCAGAGTCAAAGCATTCTATGATAGACATACTCTTATCCGTCAATGTGAATGTTACTTTTTTTGCAGTATTATATTATGGCTCAATATTTCATTGCAATGATCCTCTGGTTTCTTTTCTGAATGTATTTATCTTCATTCATTCTTTATGAGGTTTTTATTTCAGTCCTTATCTTAAACATTGTTATTGTTATTAAATTTTAAGCCTTTTTAATTTTGTGAAGGCAAAAAGTGGAAACCAAATAAACACATGCATATTTATGGAGAAAAAAAGTGTGAGCAAAGAGGCTGGTTAAAGAATTTTATTTTGTTTTAGGAACTTTAGGGCTGAGTTTAAGAAAGCAGACAGTTTACTTTGGTTTGGATGTTGTCAGGAAGCACACTAAATATAAAATTGGGTTTCAGTTAAAATGCCACACATTCATGTCGCAAGAAAGGAAGATATCTGGGCATTTTTTGTAGTTTGAACTGTGCTTTTCTTTTTATCTCTGCCCAGGCATAGTTGCAGAACAATTTTGTTTTTGTCTCACTCCTTCGTGTTAAAGTGCACCCATCTAATGCCGGTGTCCTGTGAATTCCTTATGATTGGGTAGAGAACAGTCTGCCAGGCCAGCCCCCAGACAACACTGACAGAGGCTGCTTTTATTCCTATCTAAATTATTTGGAATTCTTATGAAAGAGGGATAGTCTTCTTCTCTCTCATTTGTGTATTCAGTCATTTATTTATGTCAGTATAGATTCACGGGTATTTATTTACATAGGATAATAATAACATATGATGTCATTAATTTATTTGTTGTTCAAAATACTTTCCAATTGGAAAGTTCTGTGCTTCTTTGATATATTCTAATCAGTGGTTTTGTTACTGAGCATATTCTCATTTTCTGGAGCCTTAAGAAATTCTGTACTCATCATATATATTTCTGATCCAGAAAATATATAATTTGGAACAAACCATTTATCTAAGAAGCTTAGTTTCTTTTTCTTGGAAACTGAGTTCTGTACTCTTTCTACAGGGTATAAAGTCCTCTCAGCTGCCAGAGAAGGAAGCACTTACGTGTATACCCCTACATGTACGCACATACCTATGAATACGTATATATGTATACTTATCTGTGCGTATTAAACTGAACAAGAGTTTCTATTGATGTCTCACATGCTAATCCATCATATTACTCATTCTCTAAGTACCACTCCAAGAGTGAGCAATCCAACTCCCACCATCTGCCACATATTTCTTTAATTCTCAAATTCCAAAATAAATGGATAGCAGTATCAAAATTGTTAACTTACAATCTCATGGGAAAACAACCTCGCCAACTTTATGCAGCAGTCCCCAAATTTTGGGGGATAAAGAATTTATTTCATAGAAGACAAATTTTCCATGGATGGGGAGGTAGGGAAGGGTTGAGGCAGAGGGGTATTGGATTCGCATAAGGAGCAGCAACCTAGATCCCACACATGCTCTTTACAGTGGGTTCATGCTCCTCTGAGAATGGGATGCCGCCACTGATCTGACAGGGGGCGGAGCTCAGGCCCTGATGTGAGCCGGGAAGCGGCTCTAAGTACAGAGGAAGCTTTCCATGCTGGCCCACGTCCCGCTCTGCTGCACAGTTCTCTACAGACCACAGACCAACAACGGTCTGGGCCGGGAGTTGGGGACTGAGGAATTAGAACGCAGCTTTGTGTGCACTTGCAGACTCCGCACGGTCTCATGACTCCAGTCACGATCTTTCCCCCTCTTCCATCACTGAGCCAGTTTCTGCTATTTGTAATATAATTTGACTCTTTTGTCACAGTTTCTGTTCCTTCATTGAATCTCTCAATTTCCTAAATAACTTTTTTAGTTTGGATATACTAGGGTGTAGTTTTTGTTAAGTGGTCTGTGAATTTTGGCCAAGTGGGTAATGTCGTGTGTCTACCACTACAGAATCATATAGAATAGTTTCACTGCTTTAAAAATCCCTTTATTTCACCTCTTCCACCCACCCTCTCACCCTAAACTTTGGCAGCCTTAAGTATTTTACAGAATGTATAGTGCTAACTTCTCCAGAATGTCATATAGTATGTAGCCTTTCTCACTGGCTTACTGAACTTACCAGTAGTTAATTAACAATTCTCTATGTCTTTTCATTGTTTAATAAGTGATTCATTTTTACTATTGAATGGCAAGTCTTTGTTTCATTGTATAGATGTACCAAAGTTCATTTATCTATCTGCCTTTTAAAAGATACTTTGGTTGTTAACCCGTTTTGTTTCTTCCTTTTATGTGAATAAAGCTGCTACCCTAACTCATTTTAAAAACCTACTTTAGGTTGGTTTAGAAACTTCTCTGTGTTTCTGTAAGGTCATTATCATTAAAATATCACCTGCTATGATAGTTATGCATTTATGATTCTTTTGCCTTATAATCAACTGTAAGCCTCTTAGAGACTTAGACCAGGTCTAATACATCTTTGTTTCCATGGGTCCTAACTTGAATTTTTAATAAATATTTTTAGTTGAATAAATTAAAGCATATAAAATAATTTATATTTTGTCTCTCACACACTCATAAATAGGTTAAATGTATCAGGCCAAGTAAAGTACAAATCAGAATTTTTTTTTTATAATTACTATATTCTGAGTTTAAAATATGAGGCCTCTTTTGAAATCATAGTCTACTATTTAAATGAAAATTATATGAAGTGAAGATTTGAAACTATTGAAAACAATCTATTTTAGTCTCTCTTCATCTAAATCATTGGAAATAATATAAAATAAACTCATACATATTAATAGAGTTAGAACTTCTCTCCATTTAAAAATTAGTTATTCACTTAGATTCTTTATCCTTAAAAAAAAAATCTTTTTTTGATTGGATTTTTGGTGCCAAAAATATTAATCCTTTCTATGGTAGACAGTTGTGAAATCTCATTGTCAGAACAAACAAAGATGCATTCTCTTCTCTTTAACCTAGTTCAGCTAAAATTATAAGTCATCTAAAGATATAATAAACCATGTGATATTTTAAAGTCCCAGATATGGAAAATGAAAGACATAATTCACTTATCTATGAAGTATTCAGCCTTTCAAAAGAATTTTCTAAATTATCCAGATGTATACTTAAAATAGAGTGATTTATATAATCATTTTAGATCAAGCTTTCTATTTTATTCAGAACACTTGAAATTCTTGTTGTGCATCTCACTAATAATATAAAGATGACAGTGGAGTCTTGCCATTTGTGGTGGTTCTGTTCTATAAAGTCACTGTGAACACTCAAGTAGAGAACCTTTGCTTCTAGGAAAAACAGGATTAGTTCTGGTAGCAATATTGTCATCAACCAATTACTATATGATCTTGTTTTTGTGTGTGTTTCTGTTTAAATATATCTTATTTAATATATATTGTTGATCTAATGACATTGAACTTAGGGCCAGTAGTACTTACCTCATGCATCAACAAAACTTATGTAACATCTATGTTTTCTTTCTTGGGCACATCACATGATCTTGTGCTTAGGAATACAAGGCAGTGCTCTAGCTCTATGCTTGGGGCTAGTTAAAAGATAAGTCATCACCACCACCACCAACAAAAAAGCATAAAAATGCAAGAAAGAAAGAAAAGGTCAAGGCATTAACAGAATGCAGAAAGTGATCCAGGATTCCACCACTCAGGGCTAGACAGGGAGCTCCCCCATTCTCTAGGCCCAGGTGAGCTCAGCGCTCAGACCCCTATTTCCAGGCACAAGCAGACTGCCTTCTTTGGGACATAACTTCTGGGCTCTGATAAGATCATGAACAAAGCAGCCTGTGATGGTTTTTTGAGTGGTTCCACCTTGGATAGGAGCACACCTTAATCCCTTCTCAGGGACAAAGACTGTCAAGGACATGATAACTACATTCATTTATTAATGCACCTATTTCCACCTACCAACTTCCAGCCCTGTGTAATGCTCTAGACCTAATGCCCCTAGATAAAAGAGCCCACCTGGAGACTCTGGAGAGAGTTCTTTAGTTCTTTCCCCCTTCCAGAAGCTCTGGTGCTTTTTAGTTTCATTTCTAACTTCTAATAAAAGTCTTATCTTACCACTGATCTGTGGTCCATAGGTTTATTCTTTGAATCCCCGAGACCAAGGACCTACTGAAGAACAAAATTATGGTATCAAAAGGACTCTTGTTTATAGTGTGTCAGCTGAAGCAAAGGGACAGAGCAGCTCTTTGTTTGACTTCAGCTAGGAATGTGGTCTGGAAACTTTAATTTTTCCTGCACTGTCTGTGTCTGCAAACGACTGCAAAAGTACCATGAGTAATGATTTGGGGTAACATAAATTGCAGCAACTGTGCAAACTCACAAACAGAATCTGTGAAAAATGAGAGATGATCGTATTAAATGTAAGGGGCCCATATAATTTGCACATACATTGTTCAACCTGATTAAAATGTTTTTGTGCATATGGTAATAAAATATCCAATAGGAAATGTATGGTAAAGGGCTGTTTCTTAAGTGTAATATTTTCCATGTTTCTTTAGAAAAGTGGAAAAAGCTCAAAATAAGGATAGAAGTGATTTCTCATAAAAATGTCAGTAAGTGGCCAAGTATTGTCAGCAATTGATTGTGAGAGACAGTGTGATAGTTATGAGGGGAAAAAAAAGTTTAAAACAATACCACTACAAAAATATCTGTTTGGAGACAGATATGTCATGGTTAAAAGTCAATAGTAAAAAGTACTTCTAAATTAATTGCTAAATCCTGTTGCATGGACTGTATACATTCTAAGAATTCAGACGAGGTGGCATCAGTGAAGCTAGAGAGAACTCAGGTTTTGAAGGTAATGACTCAAACTAGATAATAAGAAACAGGAGGATCAGAATTAAATGAAAGCAGGAAAAGAAAGGGCTTTCAAGGCTCAGGTATCCTGGAAGAAATAAAGTGGAGGCTTGGAAGCCATAGGGTGGCTTGTAGATAGTGAACAGAATGAGACTAGAACATCGGTTTATAACACAAAAACCTATAGATAGGAAGAGGCTGCAGAGTGGTGGTGGTGTTGGTGGAAAATTGGAGTCTAGTGAACTTCACATTTGGGCAGAGGGATTCCACCTGCATTCAATAATAATTACCATGGCTCGAGTTTACTGAGCACTAAAAACTACACATACATTGTCTGGTTTTGTTCTTCATAACAACTCTGTGTGGATGACTCTTATTTTTTCCCACACTTTAAAGATGAAGAAACAAATTTTATGAAGAGTAAGAAACAAAAGCACCTGGGAAAAGGAGAGATCCGTATAAAATTTGGGCTTACGTACCAAGTCAGTGTGAAATAGGAAAAGTGAGCCTCTTAAGCTCACTGATGGAAGGATGGTTTTGATACCGGAATTTCACTCTTCAGTAGGTCCTTGGTCTCAGGGATTTGAAGAATGAACCCACGGCCCACAGATCAGTGGTAAGATAGGATTTTTATTAGACAGAAAGGAATACAGAAGAAGTAAAGAGCACCAGAGCTTCTGGAAGGAGGAAAGAACTGAACTGAGGAGTGTCTACGTGGGCTCTTTATTTAGGGGCATCAGGTCTAGAGAATTACAGTGGCCAGGAGTTGGTAGATGGAAAACATCTTTTCAAAGTTAATGAGTGTGTTACGAATGAATGCAGTTTCTCCTCCACTAGGGCTGTTGTACCCCCTAGCGACCTGACAGGATAGACTCAGACCCCACTTAAGTGCAATCAATTGGTAATTTATTTCCTCTGAGCAGGGGCCCGCTGCCCTGAGAGACAGCTGGTGGCCAAGTAGGGGGCAGGCTATCTTTTTATATTTTTTGTGTAGCTGAGGGAGCATGCTAGTACAGAAGCAAGACGTGGTAGGTTAACTCAGGGTGGGGTTACAGTTTGGGAGTTACAATTTGGGTAAGTTTCCACCATTGTTTGTCCACCGGGAACTTGAACTTGGGACTTTTCATGCTTCCTTGTTCTGAAGCCTGTTCTCAGAATCGACTCTGGGGGGAAGGAGAGGATCTGGGAGCGAACTGGGAAGCCTGTTCTCAGAGTGGACCCTGGGTGAGGGAGGAGGCCTCGGAGACAGGCTGAGAACTTGTCCATTTCAGAGCGAGGATCTTTTACAGTCTTTGTTTCTGAGAAGGGATTAGGGTGTGTGTTCCTACTCAAAGTGGAACCACCCATGAAACCATCTCAGACTGCTTTGTTCATGATCTTATCAGAGCCCAGAGGGTGTATCCCCAAAAAGGCAGTCTGCTAGTGCCTGGAAATGGGGGTCTGACCTCTGAGCTCACCTGGGCCTAGAGACTTGGGGGCTCCCTGTCTAGCCCTGAGCGGTCGAATCCTGTATCAGTTTGACCAGGGCAGTCCCAAGTCTCTAGCTAATTATCCCTTAGTACTGAGAAATTAACTTCTGAGAACTCTAAGTGCCCCATGGATCAGCAAGTTTTCCATGGTGGCTAATGGATACCAGCATTGTTTTCTTCCTGGGGACAGGAAAAGAACCATTTCAGGTAATTGGAAAGAGCAATGCTTCAAGGGCTGATATTAATCAGCTGTACTCTGGGGACCACATGAAAGCCACCTAAGGTATCATAAAAGGTAAAACCATGTCCAAATAAATACATTCTGGAATAAAACCCGAGAATATTTATAAAAATACAAAAACATTCAAAATCCCCAAAATATAAAATACACAATTCCTAGGATTAGTCAAAAATTACCAAGCATACAAAGAAACGGAAAAATACAATTTATAGTGGGAAGAATAATCAGTAAATGAGAACCCATCCTGAACTGGCACAAATAATAGAATTTGCAGATGTGGAAAATGTAACAGTTTTTAACTGGCACCTGTATAAACTACGAAATGAAGTATATTTCCATGACTATTTAAAATATGATTTGTCAATAAACATTACAAATGTGTTCACATGACCTAATGTCATCAAACACTGACAGAACAGAGCAACTTTTATTAGTGTTACAAAGCCCCTTATTTGGGCGGCACCTGTGGCTCAGGGGGTAGGGCACTGGCCCCATACACTGTGGGTGGTGGGTTCAAACCCAGCCCTGGCCAAACTATAACAAAAAAATAGCTGGGCTTGTGGCAGGCGCCTGTAGTCCCAGCTACTTGGGAGGCTGAGGCAAGAGAATTGCCTAAGCCCAGGAGATAAAGGTTGCTGTGAGTAGTGTAACACCACAGCACTCTACCAAATAATAATAATAATAATGATAATAATAATAAAGCCCCTTATTTTAGATGTGTTTTGTAAAGTTTATATTATTAAGGAACGAAATTATTTTAGATTTTTGTTTAGGGCATGTGGTGGACACAAAGGGTTTTAAAAATCAGGGGAGACTACAGAGAATGTTTGATCTATAACCTACAGATAGAAGTGGGTTCAAGGGGAGCATGCTATCAAAGTCAGAAAAAAAAAGAAAACTGTTGTAAACCCCTGCAGGATGTCAGGGGTATAACCATGAAAAACTTTAAATTTGATTCAGGCAGTATAGCAGTAAGGTGGCAATGGGTGAATCAGACTCTAAAGAAATACAATTCATAAGAATAAAAAAGTAATTCTATGCAAGCTTGGATTATAAATTTCAGCTACCCTTTCAGGTTTCGAATCCACAAGCAAGCTAGAAAAGAGCTTAGCTCTTGCAGGTGGGTGGATACGGCAGAATTACAGACCTTACTTGGGGTCTCTCATTACTGTTTTATAATTCTGTACAAAGAGAGGTGTTTATTACAGAGGCACTTTGTAGTGGTCTTAACTCTAGGAGATTTGTAAAAACATCTCAATGAGCCATTTTTTTTTTTTTTTTTGGTAAGTGAGCCTGGGTATTTAATTTTGTGACTAGGATAGATAAGTGATAAATGTTTTCTTCTGAACAATGATCTGTCCCCTCCATAATATAAACATTATTTTAATAAGATATCTGAAATATAGATTAATTAAGAGGCATAAAGTATATCAGTATTTCAACATTTCCTAATGAATTTTGATTTTTTCCTATTTATAGATGTGATTAACAAAATCTGAAGGTACACCAAGTATATATCATTGCAAAAATAATTACACTTGATAGCGTGATAGAAGGTTGATAGAGTGTGAGCTACCTTTAAAAACATTGTCATTTGTACATGTAGAAATTCCTCTATTTTTCTCTTTCATTGGTGTAGAATAATTCCCACTTAATAATTCAACATTAAGTGGAAATATCTCCACCGTATTTTAGATCTTATCCTTTTTTTTTTTTTTTAGAGACAGAGTCTCACTTTGTCATCCTCAGTAGAGTGCTGTGGCATCATAGCTCACAGCAACTTCCAAATCTTGGGCTTAGGTGATTCTCTTGCCTCAGTCTCCTGAGTAGCTGGGACTACAGGCACCCACCACAATGCCCAGTTAGTTTTTTTTTGTTGTAGCAGTTTGGACAGGGATGGGTTCAAACCTGCCACCGTTGGTATATGGGACTAGTGCCCTAATCACAGAGCCACAGGCACCAGCTGATCTGTCCTTATTGATAATATTACCTGGACAGTCTGTCTGGGTCCTGTAACTTGATTTTTAATGTTGATCCCATATTGCTAAGTTTAAGTGAAATGACACATCACGGTTTAATATGAACCAATACAGTGACAGCTTAGCTTAGAATTTTGTAATCTCTCTTCATTGACAGATCATGCTCAGGTACCTCAGAATTTTTTGTAAGAATTTACTTATTGTTGTTCTTCCTTTTATAACAAAATAAAAGAATATTGGAAACATTCTGAATCCTCGTGATAAGCACTTTGGAAGTGAGTTGCCGTGTGATTTTAGGGCTACATCTGTCATTGTCTTGTTGCATATTGATGCTAAGGAACTACTAAAGTGACATCATCTAGGATGTGTTGCTTCTCAAACCAGAATCGTCAGATATGTTGGATCTATTGAGGTATCACGAGCATCTGTGATTTCTAAGTTGCTTCACTGCACACACACATACTCACTCACTCTTGATCAAGAGCATCAGTTAGCCCCTGTTTTATAAAATTGGATGTCCTATCTAATTATAAACAGGGAATTCAAAACTATTAACTGTGGAACCTTGTTAAACGTGCTTCTCATTCTCCGAAGTTCCGCACATCTATCTGGGGAGAAAAGCAAAACGTTGTCCATAATGGGCAGGAACGCTGGCAAGAAACTTATTAAAAAGATTGATTTTAAAATGTAAAGTGTCCTGATATCTATTAAATTGTCTTTATTAGAATGCAAAGTGTGCTAAGTGAGACAATAACGGTATTTGCACGATAAACAAAGTAAAAGACATTTCTCCAAATAAGGGATAAAGTGTGGACTCAATAAGACCTGAGTTCAAATTCCAGGCTCATTTCCCTTGGTCTGCGAACAGTGCTAGGATTTCTCACAACCATGCTCACATCTTGACGTATTTGGTTTAGAGTGCTTCTTAGTTGTTAGATGACAACGATATGAGGTGGACATCTTAGTTCAGAATCATACATGATGCCTT
>NW_003852479.1:1496441-1504978 GCF_000181295.1 Otolemur garnettii
ACTGTTTGTTTCTTCACAAGGTTTTCATAACCCCTAAAACATTCTCACATTTTCTGCCTTATTCCTCTGCTAATTGACATTGATTCATTTTCTTCCCATATTAATTATAAAATTCTCTTTTTCATCGATATTGTGCATCCATTCTGTCTTTAACAGTGTCAACGATATTAGACTCAACAAGTTACAGTGAAAAATTCAAAATAATTTAACTGCTGTATTTTTATAGAAATAGCTGATGTCCCTCAGAAATGAGAAATAACATTGTTAAGGTAACACATTAGATTTCAGGCTGATATAATCTGCATTTGCAGTATAGGTTATACAAATACTATACATAGATAAATCTAGGCACAAGAGTGATATAGCGCACACCACCATCATTGCAGGATTGTAAACACTTTCAGATATAAATCATAAGGTGTGTCTATTTGAACCATCGCATAGTAGTGTTTCAATGTCAGTGTTAGGATGAATGGAACTATTTTCATTCACTTATTTTTTTATTTCTTAAGTTTCTGCTGTATCAGAGCCAGAGAAAAATGAAAAGAATTCAAAAGGGAAGTAAGACAAAAGCCCTAGTTTTTAACAAGCTAGGTTTAGTTGGCAAGTATAATTATCTATTTCCTTAATTATTAAAGTATTATTTTTATTCTACTGACTTAAAAATAACTATCTTAAAATTCAAGTATTTTCCTTATTTTGAAGTCAAGAAAATACTTGTCTATACTGATCTTTGGCAACTTAAATGCCCTTGACGCTGGGTGACAAGGAGTCTAATCATACTGGGGATCTGGTATGAAATTTTTAGGGACAGACAGAAAAACCATCTTTATGAAAAAATGTCATTGGGTGTATCTTACATACATTATTGGCCTGTGTGTACATATTGACAACTAAACACCATGTTGATGTTACGAGATTAGCAAAGACTTCCAAAGTGTCTGCACACGAGGAACCCAACTCCTTATTTCCAGAGTGGTGACCACATCAAAACCACATGGTCCCTCCCCTAAAAGCCATTTGTGTGTTTTCTCAGACCATTGGTTCAATCTTCACATAATGTATGTAATAAGGCCTGCTAGGGGAGATTAAAATTAAAAAATTAAACATTAAATCAGAATTCTCTTCATTTGTGAAATACAGAAATTACAAATGAAAAGGCTTGTTAGCTATTCTAACCTGTCTTGTTTCTGAAAGGTGGAAAATGCTGCCCTTGGTTGTCCTTACCTCAAATCGAATGACTTGCAAAATATATTATTATTGAAAAAAACAAATTATCCCTATGACCATTCAGATTTTCTTAAAATGAGATTTGATCTTTAGAATAAAATTATATTACATTTCATCCCTACCAAGCAATTTATTTCCATGCCTGATGTGCATTTGAATTGCTACCTTGGGAGGAAGCCATGTTTTAAGATGGCTGGAAAAAACTTACCAGTCTATCACGTGGCTAAGGCTACTATTTGCAAAGGCTTAAAGAAAAGTTTTGATTAACAGTGTATGTAAACTCCTTTGTGGTTAGTCCTTTGTAAATTTAAGCCTATAAATGTGATTGAGGAATTGTTCAGCTTGTTTTTCACTCTACTCCTGTTACCCCCTTAGCATTTCCTCAGGCTCTGCCCTAATTATGCCACTGAGTGACATCTTGAATTCTCATTCATCCTAGGAAGTCTTGGCCTTTTGTCACTGGGCTATGAAGAGTTAAATGTATATGTGACATTTTGATGGAACCCTTTGACTTTTGCAACTTTTTTGACTAAAGAATTTTGATGTCATAAGGTTTTTGACAAGCCATCTTGATGTGCAATTTTAACCCAGGATTGTTTTGGACATGGCTTAGAGAAGAAACTATTACCCTTTCAGCTTTTATTATTGTCAGTTTCTCCCTATTACTGAGCTGACCTCACCCGGGAAGGAGAGTAAGGGATAGGACCGGCTTTGCACAGAAAGCAGACGTTGCAGTTGGAAGGAGGTTCAGGCACAGGTCTGGAAAAACTGGGGAGGAGGCCCAATCCAAGTCAAATTATGTAAAATTTGATATGTAAATCAAATATGTAAATCAACATTAGATATGTAAATCTAAGCGACAAAACTTAATGTTGTTTTATATATATCATGATATCCATCAATTAAAATTAATACATGAACATTCTCTCTGGACATACCTGTACCTGTCTATAATTGCTTTATCTCAGTATTTCTGATTTTTTTTCTCACAAATTATAAAACCCATGGAAAAGTAGGATCTGAATCACACTGAAATAACTTACATAAATGGCCTGGTAAACTCAGTTTTAAATTCATTTCTAACAACTACTTCTCAGTTTAGTGACTACATATCATACAGAACTTTTTTTTTTTTTTTGAAACAGAGTCTCACTATGTCTCCCTCAGTAGAGTGCAGTGGCATCACAGTTCACAGCAACCTCAAACTCTTGGGTTTAAGCAATTCTCTTGCCTCAGCCTCCTGAGTAGCTGGAACTATAGGCATCTGCCACAGAACCCAGCTATTTTTTGGTTGCAGTTTTTATTGTTGTTTAGCAGGCCTCAGCCAGGCTGGAACCCACCAGCCTTGGTATATGTGGCTAGTGCCCTACTCAATGAGCTACGGGAGCTGAGCCACCAAACTTTAAACTGAAAATTTAGGATATAGATCTGATATTCCTCCAAGACTAACATACGTTCAAAAGTAATATATATTTTTATTTTGTCTGATTATAGAGGTAACATCTAATTATAGAAATTTATAAATAAAGTGTAAAGTAGAAGCTCTTCATAATCAAGGTCTTGGCTAGAGATGTCTATGGCAAATATTTCTAATAACAAGGAACAAGATCTAAATCTAATGCTTTAACAAGCTCATCTTTTTCCTGCTATATTAAAATGACTAAGTAAAAATGGCTATAAAATTTATTCTTTCAAAATAGTTAAGTAAAAATGATTGCTTATAAAAAGTTGGACATTTAAAGAGATAATTACTGTTAAATCACTTCACCCTTCTCATTTTTTCCTATGTAAGTTTTATTAAATCCTGCATATGGTTTCATTGAAGTGTGAAAGCTAGCTGGATGGTCTTGTATTAATGTCATCATGGTTCAGACAAGGGATCGCAAATGCTATGTAATCAGTTTCCACAGACAGCAAAACCTACCTACTACATTACTTGACTGGATTCTCGAGAATTGAACTAAAAGAAGCAGGCCATCTTTTTTAATAATTGTCAGATCTTATTGCTTGTATCTGAGTGTGGAAGAGAGCTGAAATAGGAAGTGGTTGAAAAGATTTTGTGGAAAGAGATATGGGATACATAAAATTCGATAAATCCTTATTCTCCTGAGATAAGCATGAGGCATTGACTACTCTCAGGACTCCGGTGTGCTGTCAGCAAAGTCTACCTAGGATGCGAATACACAATAATCTCTCCTGCCCTGGCTCCTTTCTTGCAAAAGGAAAGCTGTAAATATTGAAGGAGTAGTGTTTGAGTGTGGTACATGCTGGAAAGTCCTTGATGATAAAAATTATTTACTTTTTATTTGTTTTTTTAAAAAAAGAGTTGCTGAGTAAGTGAGTGACTATACAAGTCCCCTGAGCACTCCTTGATTGACAGAGCAGAACCTGAAGTTATTATGTCTTCCTTGGGGATATCTAACTTCTTCGTGACCTTCCTTTTTTCTTATCAATATTCCTTTATTTTATGTTTTTTCTTATTAGCTATAGGTTTTAATACCTTGGCATAATGGTATTTTTCTCTCTGGACACATAAGAAACACATATATGCACACAGTTGACCATCACTCATGTCCTCTCCTGTCTCTCCCTGGGGATTGGTCACACATATACAAATAAGATGCTTAATTCTCTGACAACTTATTTTGTTTGGAAGAAGTTCTTGTAGGTGGAATATAAATTTTTATTATACAAATAAATGAACAATAGCCCTAAAACAGGAAGAATGTGAGCTTCTAATAGATGATGAGTTGTCTTTTGTATGGCCTGAAATATTGATTGAGGCATCAACATTGCATGCAGTTCTGAGGTAAATTTAATATGGACAAAAATAGGTAAAGCTAATCTAGACTGGCAAATGTCTTGGTAAAAACAGTCTAAATATAAGAAACATGGTTATGTTCTTGAATCATTAATTTCCCTTTTCAGTCTAGCAATCTGATTCTCTGCAGGCCTTAGTATGTGCATTTATACTAGAAAAGACTAAACCACTTGTATGCAAATGTCTATTTTGTTTCCTCCATAGGCATAAAGAAGTCAACCCAAAAGAAGAGATGAGTGGGAAAGTTGGGGCAAGAGGAGTCATTACCTGAAGGCAGCCACTTCAGTTTGCTTTGGCACATCCTACTAGGTCAAGAATAGAAGGCATTTCCCTGATAATTAGAGATGTTGAGTGTTTTTCTGTTTATTGGCCATTAGTCTATCTTCTTTTGAACGGCTTCTGTTCATGTTTTTTTGTCCACTTTTTATGGGACTGTTTGATTTTTTTCTTGTTAATTTCTTTGAATTCTTTATATCAACCCTTTATCAGATAGATCGCATTGAAATAATTTTTCTCCCATTCCGTAGCTTGTTTATTCAGTCTGTTGATTTCTTGGCTGAACAGAAGCTTTTGAATTTAATCAGGTCTCATGTGTTAATTTTTCTTGTGCTGTGATTGGCTGTAGGGTCTTCTTCCTAAATTCTTTTCCTAGGCCACTATCTATAGGAGTTTTTCAAACATTTTCTTCTAGAATTCTTATGCAGTAGAACCTCTCTCAGGTGATCATCCAAGGGGCTGTAACAAATTGGTCATCATACAGAATGGTCAACATTAGGAACTAGATCTACTGTACTGAATATGTGTGTGGTACATGTCCAGTCTATAAAACTAGGTCAACTTAAAGAAGTGGTCAATCTAGGGAGGTAGTCAACTGTGCAGGTTCTACTGTGGTTTCATGTCTTAGGTTTAAGTCTATTATCCATTGTGAATCAATTTTTGTGAGCCAGGAGAGATAAATATCCTGCTTCACCCTTCTACATGTGGCTATCCAGTTTCCAAGCACCATGTATCGACTAGGGATTCTTTTCATCAGTGTATATTTTTGTCTGTTTTGTCAAAGATCAGGTGGCAAGATGAGAATGGTTTTATGTCAGGGTTCTCTGTTATTATACATGGGTTTATGTCTCTGTTTTTTGTTTATTTGTTTTTGCCAGTACCATGCTGTTTTGGTTACTGTAGCCTTGTAGTACAGCTTGAGGTCTGGGAAACTGACACCTCTAGAATTTTTCTTATTGCTTTGGCTGTTTGGGTTCTTTACTGGTCCCCTGTGCAACATTATACTTTTTTTCTTAGTTTTTAAATAAATGATGCTGGGATTTTAATGGGGATTGAACTCAATCTGTAGATTATGTTGGGTAGTGTATCCATTTTAACAATGTCGATTCTACCAACCACAAGCATAGTAGATTTTCCCATCTGTTTACATCTTTTGCAATTTTCTTCCTCAAGGTCTTGTATTTTGCTCTGTAGAGATCTTTTACCTCCTTAGTTAAAAATATTCCTCTGTATTTATTTTTTTGTTGTTGCTATTGTGAAAGGTATTGCATCTTTTGATTCTCAGATTGATTGATTGAGGCATACATGAATGCTACTGATTTGTCTACATTGATTTTGTAAACTGATACTTTGCTGAATTTATTCATCAATTCTAGGAGTCTCCTGTCAGAAGCTCTGGAATTTTCTACATATAAGATTATATCATCAGCAAAGAAAGATAATTTGATCTCTTCTTTCCCCATTTGGGTACAATTGATTTTCTTCTATCACATTATTGCTCTGACTAGGACTCCCAGTACTCTGTTGAATAGAAGTAGTGATAGTGGAAATCTTGTATTGTTCCAGATCTAAGCAGAAAAGCTTTTAATATTTTCATGTTTGTTATGATGTTGGTTGTGGGTTTGTCATATATGTCTTTTATAATTTTAAGGTATGTTCCGTCTATGCCTATCTTTTTTAGAGTTCTTATCTTAAAAAAGTGCTGATTTTTTAAAAATGCTTTTTCTGTATCTATTAAGATAATCCTTTGGCCTATGTTTTTGCATCTGTTTATGTGGTATACCACATTTATAGATTGTGTATGTTGAACCATCCCTGAATCCCTGGGATTAAGCCCACTGGGTCACAGTAGATTATTATTTTTTTTTTTTTTGATGTGCTGCCAAATTTGGTTTGCTAAAATTTTATTGAGAATTTATCATCTATATTCATAAGGGATATTTGTCTATAGTTTCTTTTTCTGTTATGTCCTTTCCTGGCTTTGGTATGAAATGTGGTATTGGCTTTGTAGAACAAGGGGGGGGAGGGTTCCTTCCTTCTTGATTTTATAGAATAATTTATTTAGTATATGACTAGTTTTTCTTCATAGGTCTGATAGATTCATGTGTGAAACCATCTGATCTCAAAATATTTTTGTTGGAATATTTTTTTATTGTTGCTTCAATTTCAATCCATGTTTAGGATTTCTATTCTCTCCTGATTGAGCTTGGGGTTATTGTGTGTTTATAAGTATTTGTCCATTTCTTCCACATTTAAATTTATGAACATAGAGGTTTTTATAATATTCAGAGATGATATTTTATAATTCTACTGTATTGGTTGTGATTTCTCCTTTTTTATTTTTGATTGAGTGTAATAGAGTCCTTTCTTTTCTACTTATATTTAGTCTAGTGAGAGGCCTCTTAATTTAGTTTATCTTTTAAAAACAAACAACTTTTAATTTCATTAATTTTCTGTATAATTATTTATTTTACCAATTTGTTTAGTTCTGCTGCTGTCTTAGGGTTTTTTTCCTTCTTGGTTTGAGATTCAATTTGTTCTTTTTCCAGTTCCTTGCAATGCTTCATTAGATTGATGATATGTGATCTTCTATCTTTTGAATGTAGGCACTTAAGGCTAGAAATTTTTCTGTCAAGAATTTTTAGCTATTTCCTTTAGATTTTGATAACTGTTGTCCCCTTTATAATTTAGCTCAAAGAATATTTTGATTTCCACTTTAATTTCCTCCTTGACAAAACTGTCACTCTCAGTAGGTTGTTCAATTTCTCTGACTTTGTGTAAAGAAGAGTGTTTCTATTAGAGTTGAATTCTAATTTTATTCCACTGTGGTCTGAGAAGGTTTATGGTATAATTTCTATTTTTTTAATGTAATTTTCCCTAGTATGTCATCAATTTTTGAAAATGTTTCATGAGCTGATGAGAAAAATGTATATTCAGTGGTTTATGTGTGGAATGTTCTACAATGTCTTTTAGGCCCATGTGCTGTATAGTCCTATTTAAGTTCATTGTATGTTTGTTTGTTTTCTGTTTGGAGGATCTGTCTTAGTCTGTCAGTGGGATGTTGAAGTCCCTGGCTATTATAGTTCTACTGTTTACTATTTTATTTAGAACAAGTAGATTTCCTTTAAAAATCAAGGTTCACATGTGTTAGATATGTAAAATATAGAATTGTTTTGTCTTCTTGTTGAACTATTCTTTTTACCATTATATGATGACCATCTTTGTATTTCCTTATTTTGTTGATATGAAATCTATGTTATCTGAGAACAGCTATAGCAGCTTTCTGTTTGTTTTAATTTGCACAAAATATTGTTTAACATCCTTTCACCTGGAGTCTGAACAAGTTCTTGTGGGTTAGATGTGTTTCCTGGAGACAACAGATACTTGGCTTATATTTTTTGATACATTCACCTAGTCTATGTCTCTTGATTGGAGAGTTTATGCCATTCACATTTATTGAAATAATTGATAAGTGGGGTGGATTTCTGTGTTCTCTGTTGTATAAAATGTTACTGCTCTACTCTAGAGTTATTGTGGTATTTAGACTCTAACCTTTAGTTTGGGGGTAGTTTTACACTTCTAGGTGTCTATTATGCTAATCCATGTATAATGCAGATCTGAGTACCTCCTGCAGTACAGGTTGAGTCTTGACAGATTCCCTCAGCATTTGCTTGTCTGAGAAACTTTTTATTTCTCCCTCACATAAGAAACTTAGTTTTGCATGATATAAAATTCTAGACTGGACATTATTTTGTTTTAAAAATTTGAGAAGGGGTCCCAACACTCTCTGGCTTATAAGGTCTTAATTGAGAAGTCTTCACATTGCCTGGTAGGTCTTCCTTTGTAAGTTGTCTGATGTCTTCAGCCTACTGCTTTAAGAGTGACCCTTTTGTGTTTACTTAGGCTAGTCTAATGACTTATGTGTCATGGTGACTGCAACTTTTATTGAATTTCCCTGGAGTCCTTTGAGCTTCCTTACCTCGATATGTAGATATCTAGCAAGGCTAGGGAAATTTTCCTCAATTGTTTATTCAAATAAATTTTCCAACCTTTGTGCATTTTCTTTTTCACTCTTTTTTTTTTTTTTTGAGGCAGAGCCTCAAGCTGCCCCCTAGGGTAGAGTACCGTGGCTTCACAGCTCACAGCAACCTCCAACTCCTGGGCTCAAGCGAGTCTCCTGCCTCAGCCTCCCAAGCAGCTGGGACCACAG
>NW_003852479.1:1505255-1509263 GCF_000181295.1 Otolemur garnettii
GGTGTTATCTTCAAGCTCTTAGATTCTTTCTTCTGCCTGATCTACACTATTCTTAGGCTTTCCACTGTGTTTTGTAACTTCTTGAATGAATTTTTCATTTCCAGATGTTTTGTTTAGTTTTTCTCAGTAATTTGATTTCTTCAGAGAATTTTTCACTCATTTTCTCCATTGTTTTTGTTGCCTCTTTGTGTTGAGCTTTTATATTCTCTTGTATTTAATTACAATCCATATTCAAAATTCTTTACCAGTGATTTTAATCTTATAATTTAGGTCATCATCCATTGGTAAAGAGTTATTATATTCTTTTGGGGGAAATTTTTTGCTTTGATTTTTCATATCTAAAGTTATTTCACTTGTTCCTACTGGTCTCTCAATTAAGAGCTGAGCCAGTTAGCACTGGCTTATGAGTCTGTCTGCAAGACCCTGAAGATTGGTCCCTAACCATGCTAGGGAGGGGAGTGCAGGTTCTCCCTGTGGGGTATTCTGGCAGATTTGATGAACCTCTCAGGTTACCTCTTATCTGTTGTCTTCACCACTTCCCAATAGGGGGTAGTGAGTTAGGGTCCCCAGCCAATCCCCAACATGATGGGTGGATCTTATGGGTGCAAATCCACAGCTATCTGTTTGCTTGAGTAGTATATTTAGCTATAAAGTTTTTCCCCTGGCTTTGATTGTTGTTTTCATGGAAGAACTAGCTGCCAAGAAATTCTTTTGTGTCCATGGTAAGCTCTGGTCCCCCAGGTAGGATACATAAATGCTTCAAACTTTAAGAGGAACTCTTTAGCTCTCGGGTTATTGCTTAATTTCAACTCTCCCTAAGGCAGAAGAGGAGTGGGACAAATGGTGACTGAGTTGTTACAGTCTGAGGGGTTTTATTAAGCTGCACCAGGCCTTAGAGGTTGCTTATCTTGCTGCTGGGGGAGCCACTGCTATGGAGTTCAGGGCAATCTCTCCAAGCCTGGAGAGTTATTCCCAAGTAGAGGGGCCTAACTATGTGATTGCTTTCAAGTTGAGCAAGACTCTATCTGTTCCTGCCCACTAGCCTGGTTTCTCTGTGGAGTAGGGCATATGCCCTTCCTATTTGCTCCCTAGAACTCTATAGCACTCTCCCCTCAGACCAGCTCCCTAGAACTCTATAGCACTCTCCCCTCAGACCAGCTCCCTAGAACTCTATAGCACTCTCCCCTCAGACCAGTCCATGTATGTTCTCTTGCCATGCAAGGCCAGTTCTCAAGCTACCCTACAGTCTGTGTCTGCCCGGCTGGTGTGTATCACTGTGTGACACTGGTGGGTAGGTGGATCTCCAGTTGTGCACCCCAGTGTCACCACTAGCCCTCAAAGAGAGGGAGGTAGGCCTCTCTGTCCACAAAGCTCTAATACAGCTAATTCTGTTTAGTGACAACAAATAGTTATTAGGGAGGATGAGTGGATGTGGGGGGAAACACATTGACTTGTAAATAATTCCCTTTGAAAATTAAATTAAATGTGAGAAGTAGGTATTTAAAATGATTTGAGCCTGGTCTGGTTGCATTCTTGGTTTTATTTCTTACAATATAGTAAGAGCAAGGAAGGGAGGAGAAGTCAAGTGTTCTTTTGACTGGTCTGCTTGCTTAGGCAGAGATAGAGATAGCCCCTTTTAAGGGCCTGCTAATCTCTAAGGGACTTTAATTCAAACTACTTTTTCTACCAGAAAGTCCTATTTGGGGGTGATATTTCCTGAGCTCCCTCATGACCATGTAAGAGGAATTTTATTCTGTGGTTCATAGATAAAGTAATACCATCTGAAAAGAGGTAGTTGAGAATTTTTACAGTAACAAACTTTTATTGCTATGGAAAATTCCTTTATTTGTAGACCATGATATAGTTGCCAAATGCTTGTTCTCTTGCATGCTTTTAAATTGTCACAATCATCCTATGAGAGAGGCAAACTGCACCAGCTCTGGAAGCAACTTGGTCAGCCAGTGGCTTTCATATGCTGTGCTCGAAATAGACATGGTGAGAAGCCCTTCTTCTCCCTACTCACCAGTGGATAGTAATCATGCAGCTTGTAAAAAAAAGTCATGCCTGATTTCCTTTAAATTGTAGCTAATGCTTGTCACATGAGAAATGAGAGAACTGGAAACAGTCATAAGCCTTCCTCACCACTGTCATCTTTCCACCAGGTAATGTTCCAAAGTCTCTGGGGTGGTAACCCTGGATTCAAAAGCCCAGAAAAGCTTTGTTACCGTGCTTAATTTTATTTTTCTCTCTTCACTTTCTTTCTACACTGCTCTCAGCTTTAGTACCCAACAAAGAGACTGTTGTTCGTCTCTCTTTATGAGGATGACACGAGAATTCAGCTGCCCTTGAATGAGAGCCTCAACATTTTTATGTGCTATAATTTGAACACTCACTATAAAACCACTCAAAATAGCTTCAGATGCCACAGGTTATTCATCCCTTCAATGCAATTGAAAAGGCTTACAGTTCAGTCTCTAACGTATTTATCTCACACAGATAGCGTATATAATGCATGTCTCTTTTATATGCTTTAAGCCTTGTTTATTATTGTGTAAATCAATCAAGGAAATGATCACATATTTTCATCCTTACTACTCTTATTACTAAACATAAAAGAAAATCTGACATATGAGATTGTAAGTTAAAAACTAATGTTTTTTTCTGTACGTATATTTTGTATTCTTAGTTTTCAAAAATAATATTGTTCTGTGAACCTTGTTTCACTTTTCACAAAATGTGAGCTTGTATCTTAATTCTTTCTAGATCTCTGTAACCGTGCTAATGTATCTGACTGAACCATAAAAAGCAGTTATTTCTTCATCTAACTGAAAACTATAAAGTACTTAAAACTAGAAGCTGAATGCCTGAACCCCTTGGTTGTCATGGAAGCCGTGAAATCCTTTGGTGCTTCAGAATAAGTATTGATCAAAAAGATAAATGCAAACTGGTCTCAAGATTTGGTGAATTTCTTGTCCCAGGCCATTTAAATGGCCCTATTAAAAATATCTATCTAAAAAATTTGCATAAACAAAAGAATTGAAGTGTGTTACTATGATACAAAAATAATTTCTTTCCTATAGGTTAAACCTGTGTATTAATTTCTAGTAACATGAAAATATTTATTTCATGGCTGAAGAAGGAAAGGGCATTTGTATCAGAATATGTACACGAACCAAGTTAAGCATATTCCTATAATTTCTAGATTTCCAAAGCCAGCTCACTCATTTTCAGCTGTTACCTTTACATATTTTCTTACTACCAAAATATATGTAAAAAGATACAATAACTATGTTCTTTAAAAAAGTACCAGTATCACCTTCATTTTATATATGTGTGTGTGTGTGTGTGTGTGTGTGTGTGTATATATATAAAATTCTTGGGGCCAACAGGTTAAGACAGATATCTGAGTTTCTTTATAAGTTTGTATGTCTCTATATGGACCCAAGTAAATGATTGAGGCAAAAGTCTTAATCAAGGGATATTTATTAAGTGAAGATTTTTCAGGATGCTCCATCCCCACCCCTGGCAAAACACAACCATGACTCAGGCATTGTAAAAAAAAGATCCAGGTAAACAATGTTGTTTGTACCCACATAATACTTAAAATTCCAAACTCAGGAACTATAGACAAAATGTGGCTTGTTGGTACCTTCAGCTTTTTAGAGACACACAGAGAGGATGAAAAGGGTGAGTGTGGGAAGTCGATGAGGCAAAGTCGTTGCATTCTTTCTTATAAGGCCCATACAGTCTATGTTTTATAAAGTAAGGAAGTAAAAGAAGCATCAGTTATGCGGGTAGGTGGAGGACTGTCTGATTCTGTCCTGTCTCCAGTTCTGCTACTTTTAAAATAAGCTTGTAATTCATTATTAATGTGGAATTGCTTGGACTCAGTTTCAGTTACTGGATACGTGAGAATGTGCATGTCCTTGCTGATGCGTGGTTGGCAAGGTCTTTCCTTAATGAATGATGTGTGGGGCCAGTTTTTCACGGATGCCTGAGACTTTTATC
>NW_003852479.1:1509355-1511301 GCF_000181295.1 Otolemur garnettii
CCCCCCCCCCCGGTATAGTGCTTTGGCGTCCATCACAGCTCAAAGTTTCAGACTATGTCGCCTGGTATAGTGCTTTGGCGTCCATCACAGCTCAAAGCAATCTCACAGGTGCTGCCACAATGCCTGGCTACATTTTCCTCTCTATACCTTTTTAGACTCCCTTACATTAAACTTACCAGTGTAATATATTTTTAAATTGTAAAGGAAATAAAAAATGGAGTATCAACACAAAGGTATCATACACATTGGTAATATTCCCTCATGCATTTCATGTCCATTTATACTTTAAAATCTAGTACTACTTTTTCTTGTGTGAATGAAAGAATCTAAAGTAAGTATTGATTAACCAATTTAAGGTAATATGGAATGGAAACACTTTAAAATAAAAAACCAAAACTATATAAAGCCTTTACTTGCTTTATACTTTCATAAATTTTAATCACCACATTTAACATCCTTCCAATGCATTTATAATGTAAATGCTAACATAAGACAAACTTCCATCCAGGTGAATATCTTTTCCCATTTTATTCCTAGACTGTAAAAAAAGTACCAAGCGCAGGTATAAAACAGTCAATCTTCAATGTTTTTTATCACCTCTCATTGCCTAAATACATTCTCTGGAGGTCAAATGGTTTAAAAATGAATAGCAAGGTCATCCTTAAAGATGAAAAGGCATTGAACAAAATCATGGAGCCCCAACGAGTAGCCATGGCATTAGTTAAAAAGGCAATTCTTGGCTGGGGCCTGTGGCTCAAGCGGCTGAGGCACCAGCCACATACACCTGAACTGGCAAGTTCAAATCCAGCCCAGGCTCGTCAAACAACAATGATGGCTACAACCAAAAAATAATCAGGCGTTGTGGTGGGTGCCTGTGGTCCCAGCTACTTGGGAGGCAGAGGCAGGAGACTCACTTGAGCCAAGGAGTTGGAGGTTGCTGTGAGCTATGATGCCACCGCACTCTACCCAGGGGGACAGCTTGAGGCTCTGTCTCAAAAAAAAGAAAGAAAGAAAAGGGTAAAAAGGCAATTCTTTAGGTAGGCTGAAGATTTGGGGATGCCTACTTACATATGAGCCTCAGATGTTTTCTGTAACCAGATGGTGGAGCCCTCTCTGTTCTTCCCTTTCGGCTCCCTTTTTGAGTCACCGCTGAATTTTGGGACTGTGCAGCAGTAAGTGAGGCAGTCATATAAGAAAGGAAGAAATCTTTCGTTCACCTAACAGGAGACATTTCCAGTTAAACCAAATTAAGTGTAAAATTTATTCTGCGACACCGGGGTGTGTGAGTGACTGCTTTAACACTGGCTGTCCCAGTGTCATGAAAACTAATTGAAAGCAGTAATCTAGACCCTGAATTCTTACTTTCTGTATGCACTCAGATTGCAGAGCACTTTGCAGGAACCTGTGCACAGCCCAGGAGCACAGAAGGAACCTGCTCAAAAACTCATCTTCTCTAGGAGGTCCAAGACGGTTTTAGTACCCAAAACATATGCCAGCAAAGTTTTGAATACTCGGACTGAGACTTTCGGTTTTGGCATCTGTGATCACAGCTGCACATTCTGCAAGATCTCACGTACAGTATTTGTATTACTGGCATCTTCCTTAGTGTTTTATGTTTCTCCTCTGGTGACCTGTGTGACAGTTAATGATTCTGGATTTTAGTTCTTCCATCAAGGACTGGCAGAGAAATATTCCTATCACATAGCTGCTCCTATCTCTCTCCTGTGTAAAATCCTTGGCTGAATGATGCATAGTAATACCTCATAAATATTTGTTCAAAGATTAAATATCTCCCAAAGGCTTGCAACAGAGTCTAAAGTGTGGGAGATGGAGAGACCTGCCTCATCCCCAAGGGAAGGAATTGGAGGAGTTGGCAGCACAAAATATAAAACAGCATATCCAATAGATCTTTTATTTTCCTAATACAAATGACTAAAAAAAAAAAA
>NW_003852479.1:1512161-1664689 GCF_000181295.1 Otolemur garnettii
AGCCTTTAAAGGTGAAATTAATCTTAGGTGCTTTTAAACTCACAAATGAAATTTTAATGTAATATTCTAATTTAAGAGTGAAAATATTTTTTAGATAAAACTTTATCTTGAACTCACGATTGGTAAAATTAGTGTGTATTGCATGTATTTGCTGATATATCACCTCTGATCAATTATTAGTTGAATCTTCTCACCTCATACTTAACCAAATAATATCTTCTTTGGAAGATTGCTCTGACAGAGCAGTGAAAAGAGTTTCATAATTAGTCTTGAAAAGGTTGAAGGTTCAGCTTTTTCTCTGGTTAAATTGTGATTTTTTTCTGAGTATGAAATTAGTTCTTACTAAGAGAGGCGTCACTATCTTGCAAACTTTACAAAATAGATTATTCTGACTTAGTGCTTAAAAAGTATTCATATGCATAAGAACAAATAAAATTTAAAAATCATAGGCAAATAACCCAGAGTGTATTTGTATGTAAATTTGTGTATATTCAAACCTAATCAAATTTATAAAGAATAAAGTTTGCTAATAAGTATTTGAGAAGCAGAAATCTTCAATATTTATAGAAGCAAGCATATATGATTTCTGCCTTTTGAGTTTTTCATAGACAAACCTCCTACTCTATAAACACATTTCCAGATGTTCTTCTGGAAAAATGTGATTTAAAAAAATTCATGTATGTCTTTATTTTTATAGATGTCCATGAAGTTACCGAACAGACCTTTTCTATTTATTTATGTATTTATTTGTAAAATGCATTCCAGTTAGCCTAAAACTACTTCTGGTACAATCCTTCTGGATCCAGTAGCACACATTGTATTCTATCAGCAGAAAAAGAGGAAAATAGCTTTTTAAAAAAGCAGTTAAACCATCTATAATTTACAAGAGCTTAATTGTATAAAATCAAGTGTTTCTACTAACCCCAAATGTGCAGCCCAATAAAAAACTAGACAAATGACTTGAACAAGAAATTTTTTACAAAAGTTCTAAACTTTCATTAATACTAAAGATGAAACAAAATTTCTCTTCACTCACAATCCAACAAAAAAAAAGTAAAAACAAGAGCAAGGTAGTTGTTTTTTTATATTCTTTAGAAAAAATCATTAAGTTTAATAAAATCAAATTTTGGCAAAGGTATACCAAAATAAACTTACGTTCACGTGCTGAAGAAATGAGCAGACTTTTTAAAAGCACTTTGGGAATATCTGTTATTTAATTGGCTGTACATGTCATGTTAATGACAGCATGTACATGTATGTTAAGATATACCTATGCCTTATAAAACGCAAAGTAATCTATAGGACCTAAAAACAGAACTTTGGTTGCCTAGGAAAGGGGGTGGGGCAAGAAGGTTATATTCCAAAGGGACAAATTTTAGGGTTGACATAAAAGTTCATTATTTTTCCTCTGGTGATGGTTTTCAAGTTATTAAAACATACAAAAATGTGTACTTTATGTACAAATCATTGCCTGTCAATTTACCTCTATAAATATGTTAACAGGAGAGAGATGTAGCTAGAAATGTAAAAAAAAAAAACAAAAATTGTCAAAGAATGTCCCTTGCTGTATCATTTGAAACAGCAACATTCTGTAAGCAATCCCTACATGCATTGCAGCTGAAAGAAAAATAGTGTCAATGAGAAAATACCCACAAAGTGCCCTTAGTTTAGAAGTCATTTTTTTAACTTTTAGAACTAAATAGTACTATCGTAAAGAAGGAAAAGACTGGAAACAAATGGATGGAAATGTTTCTTAAGTTTTCTTCAATATATATATATTTTCTAGTATTTCTTTTATGTAAACATTTTTATTTTACAAATGATAATTCATCTTCTGTATAGTTATTTGGTTCTTGATTTCATGTGGTCCTGCTCTTGTCTTGGGTATTTCATTTCTTCTGCTGGGTTTGGGATTGGCCTGCTCTTTCTTTTCTAGTTCCTTAAGGCAATTCATTAGATTGTAAATTTGTGATTTCTGCATTTTAAACGTGGGCATTAAGGAGATGAGTTTTACTCTCAGGATTCACACAGGTTTTGATCATTTGTGTCCCAATTACCATTTACTTCAAAGAATTTTTTTTATCTTTATCTCCTCATTGACCCAACTAACATTAAGTAATAGGTCGTTTAGTTTCCATGAGTTTGTGTAGGAATGAGTGTTTCTGTTGGAATCAATGTCTAGTTTTATTCCACTGTAAAGGCACATAGTGTAATTTCTGTTTTTCTTATTTTTAATTTGTTGAGAAATGTCTTATGGAATAGTCTGTGATAATCTCAGAGAATCTTCCATGAGTTGATGAGAAGCATGCCTGTTTGGTAGTTCTGGGCAGAACATTGTGTAAATGTCTGGGGTGGTGCCTTTGTTCTGGACTTCTGTTGAAGTTCCTTGTTTCTTTGCTTATTTTCTGTTTGGAGGATCTGCCCTCTTCTTGTCAGTGGAGGTGAAATAAAAAGATGGTTCTTTAAAAAGATAAGCAAAACCAATAAACCTGTAGCTAGATCAATAAGAAACAAAAACGACTCTAATAAGCTCAATTAAAAGTGAAAATGGGGAAATTACAGCTGGTGCCATAGATATGCAAACTATAATCTCAGAATGCTACAAAAATCTCAGTGCTCACAAACTTGAAAATGTGGAGGAAATGGATAAATTTTGGAAACACACAACCTCCCTAGACTCAATCGGGAAGATACAGAATTCTTATGCCAATCAATATCAGGCACTGAAATTAAAGCAGCAATAAAAGTAATCTTCCAACAAAAATGTCTGGACAAGACGTTTTCACAGTCAAATGTCACCAAACTTACAAGAAAGAACTTGTACCTATACTGCAGAAATTATACCTTAACATGAAAGATGAAGGAATCCTCTCTGACTCATTCAATGAAGCTAATTTCACCCTGATACCAAACCCAGAAAAGGACACAACTAAAAAAGAAAACTATAGACCAATATACCTTATCAATATAGATGCAAAAATTCTCAATGAAACCTTAGCAAGCCAAATCTAGCTGCACATCAAAAAATAATTCATGACGACCAAATGGACTTCATTCCAGAGATGCAAGGTGGTTTAACATATGCAAAGCTATAAATGTATTCCACCACAGAAATAGAAGCAAAAACAAAAAGGACCATGTGATCTTTTCAGTAGACACAGAAAAAGCATTCGAAAAATTTAGCACTCTTTTGTAATGAGAATGCTTAACAAAATAGGCATAGAAGGGACATACTTAAAGTTATAGAGGACATATGACCAACACACAGCTGACATCATGTTGAGTGGGGAGACACTGAACACTTTCCCACTGAGAATTGAATCCAGACAAGGTTGTCCCCCATCTCCACTACTGTTCCACATAGTGTTAGAAACCCCAGCCAGTGCAAGCAGCCAAGAGAAGGAAACCCAGAGTGTCTGCATTGGGAAAGAGGTCATATTATCACTCTCTGCTGATGATATTATATCTAGAAAACTCCAAAGATTCAACCAAGACACTCCTGGAATTGATAAATTCAGTAAAGTCTCAGGCTACAAAATAGATGTACACAAAATCAGTAGCTTTCACACATGGCAAAAGTCCAGCTAAGAATGAAATAAAAAATTAAATCTTTTGTAGCAACAAAGAAAATAAAATGCCTAGGAATATGCTTAGCAAAGGAGGTGAAAGAGATCTACAGAGTAAATTAGGAAACTCTGAGGGAAGAAATTGTGGCAGATGTAAAGAGGTGGTAAAATACATCAGGCTCATGGATTGGCAGAATTAACATTGTTAAAATGGCCATACTTCCCAAAATGACTTACATCTGGACCCAGAAGAGACCCTGAATAGACAGGGGTCTATTCTATGTCATAAGAACAAAGAGGGAGGCATCACCTTACCAGACTTCACGCTACACTACAAGCTATTTATAGTAACCGAAACAGCATGGTATTGGCACAAAAAAACAGAGACATAGACCCATGGATCAGAACAGAGCGTGCAGGCATGAAATCATTCTCATAGTCCTATTTTATTTTTTGACAAAATAGATAAAAACACAAACCGGGGAAAAGAATCCATTTTCAATAAGTGGTGCTGGGAAAACTACATAGCCACATGAAAAAGACAGAAACAGGATCCGCACCTCTCACCTCTCACAAAAATTAACTCACAATTGAGACCGTACTTAACCCTAAGGCAGGAAACTGTACGAATCCTAGAAAAGCATGTTGGAGAAACGCTTATAGCTCTTGGCCGACACAAAGAATTCATGAAAAAGACTCTCAAAGCAATCTCAACAACAACAAAAATAAATTAAGGGGATGTGATCAAATTAAAAATCTTTTGCCCAGCCACGAACATGATTAAAAGAGCAAATAGACAACTTACCGAATATGAGAAAACATTTACATGCTATAAAGCCAATAAAGGACTGATGACCAGAATCTACAAAGAACGCAAGCAAATTGGCATGAAACAACCAAAAAACCCCATTTAAAAATGGACAAAAGACAGGAACATAAACTTTTCCAATGAAGATATCCTAATGGGTAACAAACTCATGAAAAAAAAAGCATAATGTCTCAAATCACTAGAGGCATGCAAATCAAAACCACATTAAGATACCACCTAACTCCATTGAGAATGTCTCATATCATAAAATCCCAAGACAGCTGATGCTGGTGTGAATGCTGAGAGAAAGGAACTCTTACACACTGTTGGTGGGACTGCAAACTAGTGCAAACTCTATGAAAAATTGTAGGCAGATACTGCAAAGAACTCAAAGTAGACCTCCCATGTGACCCAGCAATCCCAGTGCTGGGTACATACCCAAAGGAAAAAGGTTATTTTATAAAAAGAACACCTACAGTCAAATTTTAATAGCAGCACAATTCATAGTCACAAATGCATGGTTACAACCCAAGTGCTCATATGTACATGAATGGATTAATAAAATTTGATATATACATAGTGTGGAGTACTACTCAGCTGTAAAAAAAATAATGATCTAGTATCTTTTGAACAACTGAAGAGAACTGGAAGACATTTTTCTAAGTGAAAGAGTACAAGAGTAGAGAAACAAACATATACTCAATACCAAATTGGAATAATTGATAACACTGAAGTGTGTATATGTGAGTAAATCTTGATGAAAATCAAGCTTAGGGGATGTGGAGGAAGAGATGGTAAATTCACACCTATAGCTACAGTGCGCACTGTCTGGGTGGAGGCCACATTTATGTGTATAACTTTGACTCAATCTGTTCAAAAACAAAGTATGTAAAGAAAACATTCCTTCCCCCTAACATTCTGAAATTAAAAAAAAAATCTACATATAAAACAAGAAGGAAAAGTAAGCTTTTTAACAGATAAATAAATCATAAGGGAACAGTATGGAACTATGATTTAATCACACAAAATAAATCATACAAAATAATTTATTTTATTGATATAAAGTAGCTAAGCTTTATATTATCCTAATGAGAAAGCATTTTCATTTAAGTAAATGATACCATAAAGAGTTGATTCCATGTTTTTTTTGGGGGGGTGACAGTGACAGCTCAGGTCACTTTAGTAAGCTGTGGTTTCCATGTCAGTTTGTGAACTGGAATCTATCCCCCGTGGGCATCACCCACTGGCCAGTATGACCTGGAAGATTTTCTGTTACTTCACTTCTCAATTCTTTATTGTGTTCGTTAACTAGGATCAGATTCATGCATGTGCAGCTCTGGGAAAGGAGCCCAGGATTTTTATATATAACCAACTATAAAGTTGCTTTCCTGAGCTTTCTTTGCAATTTACGTCGTATTTTCTCATTCCCTTGGGCTTCCCTTTTTGGTCCTTTGGCCAGAAAGCTAGGACACTTGTTCTTTTAGCATATCCTTCTGAGACTGTGCCCACATCTGGGGCCAAAATAAAATAACAAGGAAAAATTGGAAAGGTAATTCAGCCTACATTTTTGGGACCACAGGTCCACTGATTGGACAGGAAGATTCTGCTCCCTAAAAAGTTTGGTTCTAGGGGGGTCCCGTGCAAGTTCTGCTGCCACAGCCACAGGATTGCTGGGACCCAGAACTGGGAGGTTCTCTTTCTGTCTGCACCATCGTGACCCATTCCAGGTTTTGGGATACTTTGACTTTAGGTTGTAGATACTGGAGAAAATAAAATGGTAGACTCACCACTGATTCTTTGATGCTTCAATTTGCCATTCTTCTCTAGTGTAAAGGCTACAATTTAATATGTAGAATGCTCCAATTACAACTCTGCATCCTGCCCAGGATTTCACGTTGCATTCAGAGGGAAAGACATGGTGAAATGTACTCCAGTACGTGGAACTAGACCCTAAACGAACACTTTTTGTTTAATAAATTTGTTAGGTTTTTTTTTCTGTTCATATCAGCATAAGTGTGTCCCTTAACTATTCCTTTGAGGAAAGTAATATATGAGGAAGTCAAAAAATGATTAACATATTGTGATATTTCTACTTTATGTAAGAATATGTATGTATAAATATTGCAGTTAAAAATTAGCCTTATGAATATCCATCTTTTCTCAAGGTTTCCCTGCTTCACCTCACTAGTCCAGCACTGATTGTCTCTTTAAGTATGCTTGCCTGCAGTTCATTAATCAGAGCATGCAGCTCATATCAATGACATCAGATTTTAAATTTAAAATTTGGTTTTGCATTTTAAAAAGCTTTAGGACAGACGCTATTTCTCTAGATGTCAGAACGCCTGCCATCATCTTTACATAATTCAATTAAATGCACCTGTATGAAGTGTGAAAAATGAGCACAGGGTTCAAAGGGTACAGGACAAACTAGCTGGGAATCTTTGAATATGCACATAAATGTTGGCGTATTCCTGGGTAAGGGACATGTTTTACTGATCACCATGCATATATCAGTCTGAGTACCTTAGCCCGGTAGCCAGGTTGAGGATATGCTTTGGGCACATGCTCAAAGATTTGGAGACTGAACTGTTGGCCGTGGCCCAGGAGAGTTGGAATATCTGAATAGTCCTGGCTTAAAATTATTTTTTAAATTAAATTACTTTAAGAACCAAATATCCATCTTTGGAACTTTGGAACTAACAGATAATTTTTTTTTTTTTTTTTTTGGTTAATAACAGGGACTAAAAGGATTTTGTCTTTTTTTTTTTTTTTTCCATTATTCAACACAGAACAGAGCTTGGCCACTCCTGACTGCCTCTGCTATTACCCTGTCACTGCAACAGCTTCCTACCTGTTCCCCTGGCTGCTCTCCATCCCTGCTGTTCAACATCCATAGCAGATGACGTCATTCTTTTAGGACTTATGTCAGATCCTGCCACTCCTTTGTTTGAAAGCCTTTAATGAGATCCGTTCTCTACCAGACGTCATTATAATGGCCCTCAAGGACATTTGTTGCACATAAGCTGTCTCTTGAAGGAGCTCAGGAAACCTCATGCTAAAATATAACTTAGTATTTTCAATTAAAGGCCCTTAGAGATTAACAGGCCCTTGGAAGGGGCTTTCCTTCTACCTGCATAATGAGACTGATGCCAAGACCGACAATTGGCTTTCTTTCCCCTCCCTGTTATCTCTTTATGTCACAGAAAAGAAAATCAAGAATGCAACCAGACATAATATCTGTCTCTCAGGGTAATTTATAAGTCAATCTGTTCCTCTCCCCCAATCCACTCATTCTCTCAAGTATTATTCATTCTCCACAGTGATCATTTATTGCCCCTAAATAGGTCAATATAGAATTACCTGTGTTCCTCATCTCCCCATCCTCTCCAAAATAGGTGCAAAAATATCTGAGTCCCCTTGGGATAGGGGTCATCACTCTATGATCCTCCCCATGGGCACAGTAAATAAACCTCTTCTTCTTATTAATCTGCCTTAATTGTGAATTGATCTTTCAGTGCACTTTCTGGAGAAAGAGGAAATTTCCCCTCAACTCCCACACTCTAATCATGTCAATTTTTTTCTACCTTCCCTGCTTTAGCCATTTTATCATCTCTGCACTTGTCTGAACATGCTAGACCCACTGTCGTCTCAGGACCTTCACGCTCACTGTTCCCTCTGTTTGGAATTGTCTTGTCCACTGCACATATGTGGTCCATTTCCTCACCTCCTTCCTGTGAGGAAGGCCTGTTTCAGTGAGGTCCTCTCAATCACCCTATTGAAAATTGCAACCTGAGGGAATTCTGGGAAGATGGCCAACTAGTAGCAACCCTCCTCGGAGGCTCTTGAGCAAAGGAAGAAAAACTGGATGGAATCAGATTCTATGAAGCCAAAGGTGGGGAGCTGAGCCAAGAGAGAAGTTTGGCAAGCTGTGACTTCAAGGACAAGCATTCAAGAAAACAAATTTCAGGCACAAAGCCTATGGACTAGTGGATGAGAGACCCCCTCCCCCAAGCAGGCCTGCTGCAGGATATCTGCAAACCAGCAGGGAACTAAAGACTTCTCATTTTACCTCACTGGAGAGAGCCACTAAACTCCATGTCTCTTTCTCCATGGAGGTCCCACTTATGAACCTAGACACCACCCTGCCAGGCATAAAATTCAACAGATATTTTCCCCTACAAGTCCAGACTTCCATTCCATTCCACCCTTCCCCCTCACCTAGTAGACTGAAGTTCTGCCACCTGCATAGCACAGAGTATTTGGTCTTGTCCTAAGAGATCTGGGCATAGTGTGGACTACCAACCATCAGGATGGAATCTGTGACTAATGGGGAAGAAAGAGGGTATGAGAAGAAAGGGACACTCAGTGGGAGGAGGAGCAGTCCCCTGGTTATGACTAGGCCCAGCCAGTGGTGGTGTTGACCTGCTGGGCTTTGTCTGGCAGGATGGAGTGCAGAACCCCTGGCTCTGATGGCACCCACAGCAGGAGAGTGGTTGCCCCATGTGGACTGAGTTTGGCAGATAGAACTGGTTCCCAGCCCCTGCTGGGCAAGTGAGCAGAGGCTTTCTAGGTATGGACTGAGACCTGGTATGGACTGAGAGCAATGGTGTGATCCCCTGATTCCAACAGAACCCTCAAGCAGTGGCTTGCTGGGTGTAAACCAAGACCTGAGGGCTGGGGGATGGTCCCCTGTCTCCAGTGAAGTTGGTGAGCAAAGGCTTAACAGGTGAAGACTGAGACCTGAGAGTGGGTTGAGGACTATGACTCTAACAGAGCCTGCAAACAGAGGCTTTCCAGGTAGTAGACTGAGACTGGCAGGTGGGGGCATGGTCCCCTGACTCCAAGTGGTCTGGAAAGCAGAGGCTAGCTGGGTGTGAACTGAGACCAGTGAGCAGGGGTGTGGCTCCTGGCTCCAACTGGGCCTGTGAACAGGGAAGCAGACGACAGTGTGGACTGAGTCTTCTGGGTAGGAGTGTGGATCCCTGGCTCCAACTGTGCTGTTGGAGACCCTTGAATCCTTCTCTGTTGAGCAGGGTTTACACTGCCTGAGATAATTTAATTGGAACCCCTATCTGAGGCTGTCCATTCGAGGACATTCTAAGACTGACCATCAAAGTTCTGTAGCAGAAAAGAACTGAAGGGTGGGGACTGGGCATGCAGATATTTGTATCTCATCACAGTCGAGATTTAAACCTAATACTGTGTCTTCTTAGGATAGGGTAGTAGTTGACTGATATCAAAACAGAGCTAGCTTTCACTGTCTTACCAAGCAGGTCCTCAGAGTCTTTGGCCAAAACTCTGAAAGGGGCCTTTGTAAGGTTGTAGGAGATAAGCCACAACTACAAAGCCTAGTGCTTTGGTAAGGGGCTATCTTTACTACCCAGGAACCCCAAGTCAATCTCACCCTATCAGTGAGATTGGTGGAACCAAATGATGGAAAATAAACATGGTATGGACCTAACACAAGAAATCTGGCAACATGAACTACCACAGTAGATCAACTCCCCCTCCCAAGAAATAAAAAAAGAGATACTACTGAAGATGCCATGCAGAGACAAATGGCAGCAATGTCAGAAATCAAATTCAGAATATGGATTGCAAACGAGATAAATAGAATGGAAGAAATATAGAAATTGAATTCCAAAGAGTAGTTCCAAAGTTGTCCCAAGATATTAATGAATTCAAAGCCCAAGTCACCAAAGATATGGACATAATGAGAAAAGAGATAGCAGAGCGTAAGGAAATGAAAAACTTAGTTGAGGAGCTCCAAAATACAGTAGAATCCCTCAGTAATAGAGTTGACCAGGCAGAAGAACGGATCTCTGAAACTGAAGACAAAGCTTTTGAACGTTCCTAAACACTCAAAGAGGCAGACAAATTGAGAGCAAAAACTGATTATTCCCTGAAAGGGTTGGGGGATCACTCCAAAACATCAAATGTTCATCTTATAGGAATTCCTGGAGGAGAAAAGGATGGCCCTAAAGGTACAGATGCTCTACTCCAAGAGATTTTGGAGGATAATTTCCAGTGTATGGCAAGAAATACAGAACTTCAGATAGCAGACAGTTTCAGAACACCAGCAAGACTCAATCTAAATAAAGCATCTCCTAGACACATTGTGATTAACTTTGCCAAAGTTAAGACAAAAGATAAAATTCTGCAAGCAGCCAGACGTAAGACAAGTATCACCTACAAAGGGAGAAGTATCAGAATTACTGCCAATCTCTCAGTCGAAACATTTCAAGCCAGAAGATGATCATCAACCTTCAGTCTCCTGAAACAAAACAACTTCCAGCCCAAGATCCTGTATCCAGCTAAACTGAGTTCTATTTGTGATGGAGAAATCAAATACTTTAATGAAATAGACAAGTTGAAGAAATTTGCCATGACTAAACTACCTCTCCAGGATATTCTCAGACCCATCCTCCATAACAACCAGTGCCATGTTCTACCTCCAAAGTAAACTCACCCAGAAATTTTTGAACAAAACCCAACTTCCACAGTGGTGAAAAGAATAAAAATGTCCACTGTATATCCAAAAATCATGACATCCAAAACACAGTCAGTGTTATCAATTTTCTCAATTAATGTGAATGGTTTAAATTTTCCTCTAAAGAGAAACAGGCTGGCTGACTGGATACTTAAACTCAGACTGGATATCTGCTTATACAAGAATCTCATTTTACCTTAAAGGATGAAAACAGACACAGGGTGAAGCAATGAACTTGTATAATACAGGCAAATGGAAATCACAAAAAAGCAGTGGTCACAATTTTAGTAGCAGATACAATTGGCTTTAAACCAACAAAGATAAAGATAAGGACGATCACTACATATTTGTCAAGGAAAAGACCCAAAATGAAGAGATTTTGATAATTAACATTTATGCACCCTTCCAGAATGCTCCTCAGTTCATAAAGCAGACCCTAATGGATATTAACAACTTGATACCTTCCTGCACTACAATAGTTGTAGATCCCCGAAGAAGAAACTAAACAGAAGAATATTAGATTTAAACCTGATGTTAGAACAAATGGACTTTATAAACCTCTACAGAACATTTCACCCTAATAAAACTGAATATACATTCTTCTCATCAGCCCATGGCTCATCCTCCTAAATAAATCATCCTAGGACACAAGCCTAAACTCAGCAAATTTAAAAGTATAGAAATTATTCCTTGTATCTTCGTGGACCATGGAATAAAAGTGCAACTCAACAGCAACAGGAATCCTTATACTCAAACAACATCATGGAAACTGAATAATCTTAGGCTGAATGATAGCTGGGTCAAAGAGAAGCTTAAGAATGAAGTCACCAAATTTTTGCAACAAAATGATAATGAAGACACAAATTATCAACCTGTGAGATACTGCAAAGGCAGTCCTAGAGGGAAATTTATAGCATTGGAAGCCTTCATTAAGAAAAAGAAAAAGAGGAAGCCAAGAACTTAATGGATCATCTCAAGCAACTGGAAAAGGAAGAATATTCCAACCCCACACCCAGCAAAAAAAAAGAAATAACCAAAATTAGGGGCAGAATTAAATGAAATTGAAAACAAAAGAATCATTCAGAAGATCAATGAAACAAAATGTTTTTTTGAAAAGATAAACAAAATTGATAAACCTTTGGCCAACCCAACCAGAAATAGAAAAGTAAAATCTCTAATATCTTTATCAGAAATTATAAAGGAGAAATAACAACAGATGCTTCAGAAATTCAAAAAATCCTCACTGATTACTACAAAAATCTCTAATCCCAGAAATATGAAAATCTGAAGGAAGTTGACCAATACCTGGAAGCACACCACCTTTCTAGACTAAACCAGAAAGAATTGGAAATCTTGACTAGACCTATATCAATCACTGAAATAGCATGAACAATACAAAATCTCACACACAAAAAAAAGTTCATGACCAGATGGCTTCACATCCAAATTCTATGAAACCTTTCAAGGGGAATTAGTACCTATATTATAAACCTTTTCCAAAGCATGGAAGAAAAAGGAATACTTCCCAATAGATTCTATGAAGCAAATATCACCCTGATACCCAAACAAGGAAAGCGTCCAACAAAGAAAAAATTATAAACCAATATCATTAATGAATATCGATGTAAAAGTATTCAATAAGATCTTAGCAAAGAGATTTCAACAACACATCAAAAAAAGTATACACCATGATCAAGTTGGTTTTATTCCAGGGTTGCAGGGTTGGTTTAACATATGAAAATCTATAAATATAATACATCACATCAATAAAATAAAAAACAAAGACCATATGATTCTCTCAATTGATGCACAAAAAGTCTTTGATCATATCCAGCATCTTTTCATGATCAGAACACTTAAGAAAATAGGCATAGAAGGGACATTTCTTAAACTGATAGAGGCCATCTACAGCAATTCCACAATCAATATCATATTGAGTGGTATAAAATTGAAAATATTTCCCCTCAAATCAGGAACAAATCAAGGATGCGCACTGTCTCCACTGCTGTTCAACATGATAATGGAAATCTTAGACATTGTAATCAGGCAAGAGAAGGCAATCAAGAGTATCCAAATAGGGTCAGAGGAGATCAAACTCTCACTATTCGCTGATGATATGATCCTATACCTGGAAAATCCTAGGGACTCAACTTCAAAACTTTTAGAGGTGATCAAGGAATACGGCAGCATCTCAGGTTACAAGTCAATACTTACAAGTTAGTAGCTTTTATATATGCCAATAATAGTTAAGCTGAAAAAACAGTCAAGGACTCTATTTATTACATAATAGTGCCAAAGAAGATGAAGTATCTGGATATCTGGGAATTTACCTAACAAAGGTTGTGAAAGATCTTATAAAGAGAACTATGAAACTCTGAGAAAAGAAATAAAGATGTTAACAAATGGAAAAGCATACTGTGCTCATGGCTTGGAAGAATCAACACTGTTAAAATGTCCATACTATCCAAAGCAATCTACAGATTTAATGCAATTCCTATTAAAGCACCATTGTCATACTTAAAGAACTTGGAAAGATAGTACTTCTTTTATATGGACCCCCCACCTTTCACCATTAACAAAAATTGATTCTCACTGGATAAAACATTTAAACTTACGACATGAAAATATAAAAATACTAGAAGAAATTGTGGGGAAAACAATTGAAGAACTTGGCCTGGGAGAATATTTTATGAAGAAAACCTGCTGGGCAATTGAAGCAACACCAAAAATACATTACTAGGATCTCATCAACTAAAAAGCGTCTGCGCAGCCAAGAGCACAATAAGTAAAGCAAACAAACAACTTCAGAATGGGAGAAGATTTTTGCAGGTTATGCTTCTGACAAAGGTCTGATAACTAGAATCTACAGAGAACTCAAAATAATCAATAAGAAAAGAACAACTAACCCCATTTCTATGTGGGCAAGAGACTTGAACAGAAACTTCTCTGATAAAGACAGGAACAGGGCCTACAAACACATGAAAATATGCTCATCATCCTTAATCATCAAAGAAATGCAAATCAAAACCACTTTGAGATATCCAGTAAGATTAGCCCACATTACAAAATCCCAAAACTACAGATGTTGGAGTGGATGTGGAGAGAAGTGAACACTTCTACACTGATGTTGGGAATGTAAGCTAAAACAACCTTTCTGGAAAGAAGTTTGGAGAACACTCAAGGAACTAAAAGTAGACCTACCATTTGATCCTGCAATTTCTTTACTAGGTATATACCCAAATGATCAAAAATTATTTTACAAAGACATTTGCACCAGAATGTTTATTGCAGCCCAATTCATAATAGCCAAGACATGGAAACAGCCCAAGTGCCCATTAACTCATGAATGGATTCACATATTGTGGTATATGTACTCCATGGAATACTATGCAGCCATAAAAAGATGGAGACTTCACATCTTTTATGTTTACCTGGATGGAGCTGGAACATATTCTTCTTAGTAAAGTCTCTCAAGAATGGGAAAAAAAGTATCCAATGTACTCAATACTAGTATGAAATCAATATATAATCACCTACACACTCATACGAATGGCAAAACATAACTATATTCCAGAAACTAGAAGAGAAGAGTAGAGAGAAGGGAGAAGAGGGGGAATATAGGAGGAGTGAGGGTATTTTGGGGGGACCTCACCTAATGTGCAAGATGCAGGGATACATTTCAAAACTATTAAGTAATGAGTATAATTGTGATGGATGTGTTAGTTCAATGTAAGCATTTCACACTGTATATCAAAGTAGTACTTGGAACCCCATAAATGCATCAATGTAAAAAATTATGATTTAATAAATAATAATAATAAAAGAAAAGAAAATTGCAACCTTCTGTACCCTTGATCCTCACTATTCCCCTCTATTGCTTTATTTTTTATATAGTTCTTATCATTTTCTTATATACTATGTATTCATTTTATTTATTAATTTATTATCTGTTGTTTCTTCTAGATGGCAAATTACATGAGTGTACAAATTAATGTCTGTTCAATGCTATTATATCCCCAGAGCCCATGAATGTTCATAGCACTTAATGAGGTTTAATAAATATTTATGGAATTAATACACAAATTCATGGGACTTGCTATATTGAGAAACTGGAGAGCATGGCATTGATTCTGACAGTTCTCAGGTATTGATTGATATATTTCCAATTAAGGTTATCCAATAAAGATCTTCCTATAAAAGAAAGTGGACTTTTACCTCCTTTGGACTTCCTTTGCAATATAAGAGAGTTTGATTATAATTATATGGTGGTGTTGTTAAGCCTCTAGCGTCCATCTCTGGATTATTTCTCATACTTATCTTTGTCTTTCCAGTCTTACAGCAATTGCCCTAGATTCAAGCTTCATTAACTCTTAGCTTTATTATTACAGTAACTTGGTAACTAGCCTTCCAATCTGTATTATACCCCCAGTCTATCATACACGGAGCTTGTTAAATAATCTTCATAAAGGATGGCTCAAATTTTGTCAGCCCTCTGCTATTATTTTAGGTATTCAGGGCCCTTCATTATCTATTCTTTTTGCATTAACTGTTAGAAATGATTTCCCACTAAATATCTTTTCTTCTGTGCAATTACAATTTTATTCCCTGAAGTTTCCTGGTATTTTTTTTCCAAGCTTTTGCTCAATGCTATTCCTGTATTTCTCAGTTTGCAATACCACACAAGTAGTTCTTTCTTTTCATTTGAATATTGATTTTCAATTTCAAATTAATATGAGAGTGCAAATTTTTAGGTTACCCTGTTTTCACTTCTAAGGTAAAGTTAAAGTTGTAGTTGAGCCCTTCTCCTGGGGGCTTGCAGGACACCCTCATATACACACAAGTAGTTCTTAGTCATCACTACATATGAAATTGAAATCTGTGTTCCTCTTATTCTGTGGGAGCATCACATCTATAGTTACCTTCGTATCATTTACAGATTGTCTAGGAGAAGTGATGGAGAAAATTATCTCATTCTATTCAATGTGTCCACTACAGAGTGGCTTCAATTTTTTGGGCTTATCTCCATCTGTATTCCACTAGGAGGTGGGATAATAAGACCCCCAGATTCAGAGGGGAACCTTTCCCATTCAGCATTATTTGACATTCGTGTTCTGTGGATGTTACTCTGATGCAGAAGTTTCCTCCCAGCCAGGATCCTGGAAAAACCTACCCTTATTGCACACACATTCATGTTCCAAACCTTTATAAATGTTGTGGCCTCTTTTGGTTGGGTTTGGAAATGGTGATCATGCCTTTAATACACTTATTAAGGAACTCAAGGAATGAACAGAAAATCCCCATAAAATAGAAGTCCTATAGAGATGAATTTTTTATTTTTGAGACAGAATGAGACTGTTGCTTTGGGTAGAGGACCATAGTGTCATAGCTCAGAGCAACCTCAAACTCTTGAGCTCAAAAGATCCTAATGCTTCAGCCTCCCTAGTAACTGGGATTACAGGAGCTCTTCATGGTACCCAGATAATTATTCTATTTTTAGTAGAGACAGGGTCTCACTCTTGCTCAGGCTGATATCAAACTCCTGAGCTTAAGGAATCATCCCGCCTCAGCCTCCCAAAGTGCTAGGATTATAGGTGTGAGTTATTGCACCCGGCCACTTAGCACACAGAGGGGCAACTGAATCCATCTGAGAGATTGTAAAAAAGGCTTTATGAAGGGTTTTATTTCCTTGTTTCTTTCCTTCTTTCTTTTCTCATATCTGCCTATCTTGCTAGCCACCCCCCCGTGTGTCTATGTGTGTGTCTCTTAGTAGATGTAGAAAGGGGAAGAGATGGTGTTAAAACAGAGGTTGTAATTTTATTGGAAAGCATGAAATGAGGACTCAATTTGTCATTGTTATAAAATGGTTGGGAATTTGGAAGGAAATTGTAAAACCAGTCACTTAGAGAATAAAATAACCTATCACAGGCACATATGGTCTAATATATATCCCCTAACTACCAGTCATGCTGCAAGTGGCAGAAAAATCCTGTAAAGGACTGGAGGGTTAGCAGAAGAATGCAGTTATTTAAGATGATGGATGAAGGAAGGGAGATAAAGTGTGGTATGTGGAAAAGTATCTCCAGATTGAAGTTTCTACTGGGTATCTGTTTTTTTTTTTCTTTGTATAAAATAGAAATTAGAGTTCCAAGGCTGCTGCCTGCCTCACAGAGCTGTTGTCAAGATAAAATGAGATAGTATTTGTGAAAGCATTTTTAAAAACTCATACATGGTCTACAGGTTAAGGCATTAGTAACAACTTTTTAAAAGGCAGGGCACTTGTAATATCACAAAGTATTAGAAGATAAATTGCTTACTCTCAAAATTGAATTTAAGACCCTGTACAGTCAGTTCATTTTTGGTTTGTTAAAAATGACTTCTAAGGATGGAAGAATTAGATAAAAATCCTTGAAAGGCTAAAGCCTAGGGCTTCGCTTTGACTCAGGTCTCTAACATGGTGCTAATACTGTCAGTGCCCCAGATCGATCACAGATAGTTCAGTAGAAAAAGTTTAGTATAATTGCAGCGGTTCACAGCAGATCCCCAGGCATTATTAAGAGATGACTGTAGTTAGCTTCTTTCAACATTCTTGTATTCTTGGCAGGTATCTTGCTGTTTCTAGTTTTCAATATTTTTTCTCTCTTGATTTCTTTGCTTTCCTGTTCATCTTGTTTATTGGAAAAATTAAATACAACTAAAGAAGCAGCTTCTTTTAAAAATATTTTATTTTTTAATTTTATTTTCTTCTTTTCTCATTTTTTCCCTACTGTTTTATTCATAAATTTGAGTATTTAATGTTCTTTAATGTTTCTAAATCCTCTGATTTATGAATAAAACAGAAGGGAGAAAGAAATGAGACATATTTCATTTGTTCTATCAGTTCTGATAAAAGTACTTCCTCAGTTCTATTCTCTACATAAGGTGTTTCTGCAGTTTTTGATTTAGTTTTTGACATTAGCACGTTTAGGATTATGTTTTTAATTTTGAAATGGTCAGAATATTTATAATTAGTACTTAGTTTTTATAATTTTACATTTTTTGGGGGGAATGTGGCTTTTCTAATTTATAGTAGTTATTTAACTAAATACATAATCATGATTTAAAATTTGGTAAATTTTCATAGCACCCTAAAAACATGTATTTTTTATTTGATACATTTATTAAGTAAAGTGTGTTGATTTGTGTCATTCCTCTATGACCTTGCTTCATTTTTACCTATCGGATTTTGGAATTGTTATCAACATGTTCTCATTTTTAAGCACTTATCATCTTTTACTTGCCTTTATAATGGGTTTTGAATTAATACGCTGGGCAAATGTGAGGGTATTATTTATTCATTTCAGTGTTTATGTCTATTTCATAAATTAAGCATTTTGCCATTCTATAATTTCTTTTTACTATGTTTTGTGTTTTATCCATTTTTGTTTTATTTCAATACACATTTTCTCTCCTCCACAGTTTCCTTTTAGTTTTGTATTTTTTTATATTTGTTCTTTAGATTCTGTGTAGAATTCTACCTCTCTGTTTCTTGATCTCTCTGTTTAGCACACAAGATGGGAAATTCACCCCATCTATAAATCAGGTCCCCTAATGGCCATCCACTTCTTCAGTTCATCTCTAGAACAGTTTAGTTTCAAAGCAATATTTTCAGTTTTCAGAAAAGACTTTTTGTGCTGTAATTGAACCAACGTCCTTGCTATTCTTTCTGTCCAAGCTATCAGCTGTCGTCTTTTCATGCAATTGCATTTCACTTGGAGCATCCTTTTATGGTTTGTTGTCTGCTTACTTAAATAAAGTGTACTTCATGTTCAGCTGCTGAGATAATTTATGTGGGAGGGAGCTTGAAAGCAAAGGCAGGACCAGCATTTCTCCTGTGAACAAGGTGCCACAGGTCTGAAAATTGTCATTCCACTGTTAATACCTCAGAGCAAAGGCTATCATCCTTTGGCTCTCAAGATCAAGACAGAATCTGCTGGTTTTCTCAGCTGTCTGTAGTTCTCCTGCAGCTGATCACCACAGGACACTCTTGGGCATTTAGCTGTTCTTATACTCACAGCAAGATCACAACTGATAATTAGATTTGGAAGGAAGAAAATCCAGGCCAATTCCTCTTCCTCTACTGGCCAAGGTCTGTGTAACAGCACTGGGCTGTGTCACCTGGATGAAGAGATTTTTTTCATACAAAGAACACCTTCTGTTGACCAAACTGTCTGCCCAGAGGAGAAGCTTTATTTCAAATCATCCCTCCAAAGTAGACATCCCTTCCTGGTTAGTTTTCCAAAGGCAGTGTATAGACAAGTGGACGCCCTTCTTTGGGGTCCCAAAATCCCCTTATATAAAATTTTCACTCTCTTTCTCTCCTCTGTCAGCACCTCCCCACCCCTGCCCCCAAGGCCCCACAACTCACCCTTTCACTAATCCTTATTCCAGAATTCTCAATTGCAAGTCTCCTGGGTCATTTGGGGGTCCGGGGCTGGCAGGAAAGGCATGGAAATCCTTTACTCATTCTAGCTATCCTGAATGTTGGCAAAAAGTCTCACTTGAACCCTCAACATGACTTCCTTGAGACTCAAGAAGCAATTTAGCTCAGAAGTAACCAATTATTAAATTGAAGTCGGATCTGTATGGGCAATACAGACTTATTTGGGAAGTCATTTAATCAAGATTCTATAAAGTCTCTCGGAATCTTAAATTCTGAGAAGCCGTCTCTTTAGGATTGGGTGCGACAGAATGTAAATCAAATGACAGGCGTGGTCTAAGTCCCAGCCCTCCCTGGGGCACCAGTTTTACTTGCTCTAACAGTCTCACTACGCTAAACTTTTTTTTTTTCTTATTAAGTCAAATACACATAGATCATGAATACATTCATGCATTTGTGGGGTACAATGTGCTGATTTTTTTTTATACAATCTGACATGGTTATATTAAACCAATCAACATAGTTTTCACCTCATTTACTCTAACCTTTTAGTTCTTCCTTGGAAATCCGTGTTTCTTGAAGACCCAAGGCTCTTCCCTTATGACAGCTAGGTGAGATTTATGGGCCAGGCCATCATCTTCATTACACCTATTAGAGCACCAGGGTGAGCATTCATTTCCTGTGTGCAATTGCAAGCTCCATGAGGGCTCGGGTATGTATTCTATTTCTCCACATATCTGCAGAAACTGGCACAATGCTTAAGCAATAGGACCCAATGGTATTTCTTGCATGAATAAAACCAGGAGAACACCTAGATGTTACATGAAAGTTTTCCTAAAAATCACATATTTCAAGAATATATGAGGATAAAATTTGATAATAAGTTGCTATGTGGAGTAAGGAATTGGCATCCCTTAACATTATGGTATGAAAATTTTCAAATATACAGCCAAGTTAACCTGGACTCTACCATTAACACTTTGCTATACTGTTTTATCACGTATCTGTGTATCTATTTATTCCTATATAAATCCTTCAGTTAATAACATTTAATAAAATACAAAGTAATTTGAAACCTTGGTACATTTCCCCTGAAATACGTGTACACATACATTCTTAATTGTAGTCAAATGCTTTTTATAGGCTTTTAGTCCTTTTGAATTTAAAATTATAGACAGAAAATGCACAAATTATAAATGAATTAATTGAATTTTTGATCAATGTATAGTATGTGGAACACAATCTATGTCAATGTGTATACATTATATTAACCTTACAGAGTTCCTGAATACCCCTGAGGAAGGACATTTATAAAAGTAGAATAATGATGCAGAGTATCATTCACAAAGATTTCATAAAATTTAAATGAAAAAATGATGCAAAATATAAAGACAGTAATACATGTATAATTAAACAACACTATTATTGGACAATATAATTTAATTTAACATGAATTTTCAAACACTGAGAGCACATTTTCTTTATAACCTGTAATATGCTTTTTTGATGTAGTGGCTTCCTATTCCATAATCATCTGAGTTCCTATGATTTTTGAGAGTTTCATCTTAATATAAAAAGAAAATTTTCATTTTGTACTTTTTCAATTCATGACTCAGGCCAGTAGTCTTACCTTCTTTCGAGGAGGCTTCCAGGTATTGTGTACAGAACACAGTTATGGTGCATAATCTACATTATTTGGATGAATCACTTGTTAGTTACTTAACTTTGTGATATTTAATTTTACTGTTTGTAAAATGCAAGAGATAATGATACATATTTATAGAATTTTAGGAGGGGATGGGGAATGTCGATTAATGAAATAAGATGATACGAAATTCTTGAAATCTAGTTCTCTTTTCACTTATCTTTGAGCTAGTTAGATCTGGGCAATGTATATATTAAAAGATGATAAAATTAATCTATGCTTAGAGCAACATCAGAAGGAAAAAGTTAAGCTATTTCAAAGCTTTATAATATAAGCCCCAAAACCTATATGCTTTCTACTATTCCCTGAGGCCCTCTTAAAAGGAGGTAAGACTAAAAGCTTTATGTCTCATTTTGTATACGTATCAGGAGAGGGAGACATGAGAGAGATGAGAGAGAGGGTCGTTCAGGATACCCTTGACCCTTAAATGATAGCATGGAAATAATTGTACATGTAACTCTTCCAAATGTTCTTGAAATTAAGTATTTTGAATCTCAGAAAAGGTGAAGTTTTCAATTATTTCATGATGTTAGTGTAGTGAAATATGAGTGGTTGTAGAGAAAGATGCCCTAGAAATAATTCTTGAGCCAGATCACTTATGTGCATATCTTTGTCACCACATGTATGACGGCGGGCATGTTACCATCTTTCTGTGCCTTAGTTTTTTCATCTGTAAAATATAGACAATAATATTCCCTGCCTCACTGGACTGTTGTATAAAATTAAGGTGCTTGTGTATGTAAAGTTCTTAGACACCACCTGGTGCACAGTAAATCCTTAATAAAATGAGCTTTCATTATTGAAGATAGGCAGGTATAGGTTCAACTATCGCTTTTATCCTGTGTGACCTTGAACAAGCTACTTATCCTCTGAGTTTTGGTTAACATGTTAGTAAAATGTAATTAATGAAACATGAAATAATGTTCAGAGGTCAGTGTCTGTTATATAGTCAGTGCCCAATGATTGTTCTTGTTGTAATATTTTAAGTTTCCAAAGAAGTTGAAGCATTTATTAAAAAATTAAATTCTCCAACACATTGATGTCCACAGTGAATGTTTCACCATCTGCCAAAGCCTAAAGTTTTGAGTACCTGCACTCCAGGGAAGTCGTAAAAAATGGCCAGAGAGAATCAAATCAATGGATCTTTGAGTCACATTACATTCTGTGGATTAGCATTAATTTGCTATAGCTTTGCAGAAAAATATTGGGGATTAGATGCATTATTAAAATTTTATTATTCCAATTACTATCATGAATGGAGGTATTAAGAGGACTTTTTATTTCTCTTTTAATTATTCACATAATAAATTGCTTTTCAGTTCATCTTGCATAGCTAGTAGGTTTTTAAAAGATTGCATTTTTTATAATTCTATTTTAAAGTGCTATTTATTGTAGATCACAGAAATTCCTCTTATATTATCCCATGTGTATTTAATCTCATTTGCCTATTTTTGAAAGACTTAGTAAAATTACTGCATTATACTTTTCCATTAGTGTCTGTTAAGCATCCATTTTAAAACCAGGTTTTTTTTTTTTTTAAAGAGAGAAAATGAAGAGCATTTTCAATGTTTTCTGTGCACATTTGCTCTGTGAACTCACTTGTAACAGACCCACACAACTAATTAGCAGATCTTTATTTTGCTAGGTTTCTGGCCAAATCAATGTGACAGGAGATGGGAAGCCATACCAATTAACAGGCCTGAACAAGCTCCTCATTTGACAAACATTTAATAAGCAATAAAATAGGAACTTGGAAGTTCTGAAACTCACGGATGGAAAAAGAGAGAGAGTAGAGCTCTGTTGCTTATCTGGCATAAAGATGGGACTCAATTAAGCTAACAAAGTGCGAGCTGTAAAAAGTATTTTTTCTTTACAGGTTGAGCTGAATTTTAGTTCATCAGGGAACTTAGAGAGGTCATCTCTCTGGAGTTCTTTCCCTTTCCAGTCTATGTTAGAGGATGGATATGCAACCCACGACTTGCTTTCTTTCTGAAAAGTAGTGTTCCTTTTTGGAGGGCCATGGAATATGATATTTTTATTTAAAATTATGATGAACATACTATATTTCAAGACCTACTTTTGAAATTTCATGAATTACTAGTTACCCTCTTTTACTAATTGCAAGGACCGATCTCAGGGCTCCCTGCCATCTTCCTGACAGATCTGTGTGTATCCGATTCTAATGCTCTTCCAGGCAACCTACTAAACTGAAAAACTTATATCTATCATGAATTTTCTATGTATTTTATAGACGCTGGTTATGAACAAGTCTGTCCCACTTTGCCTTGTCATTCAATGAAAAGGCTTCATGTTTCAGAAAATCAATAATTAATAAAAAATATACCTAAATTTTTAGATATTAATGCCGATATTTATAAGAATTTCAATTTATGTATTGTCTATATTTTATTTACAGTTGGTTTACATTTTAGAAATTTATCATAGATTAAATAAACTGACTAGACCAGGTGTCCTCAAACTATGACCCATAGGTCACATGTGGCCTGCTGAGGACATATATCTGGCCTGCTGGTGTTTTTGCAACAGCTGCCTGTCCTGCTTAGCAGCCGACTCAACCCGGGGCCCACAGTCCAGCCCTCCAATGGTCTGAGGGACAATGAACTGGCCCCATATTTAATAAGTTTGAGGACTCGTGGACTAGACAAAGTAGAAGTTCATATTCTATGTTAAAATATTTTTTGTTATATAGAGGTATTTATCATTGTTGTAAAATTTAATGAATCTTGAATATAAATCAATTTATTTTATGTTTAAAATTTTTTTATCATAGTCTCTAATGATCTTTGGAATTTCTACAATGTCAGTTGTAATGTTTCCTTTTTCAACTCCAATTTTATTTATGTGAGTCTTCTTTTTCTCATAGAGTTTCATAGACTTGTCACTTTTGTTTATCTTTTCAAAAATCCAACCTTTCATTTCAGGGATCTTTTGGATAATTACATTTGTTTTGTTTTTTTATTTACATTCCAATCTTTATTATTTCTTCTACTCTACTAATTTTGGGTTTGGCTTGTTCTTTTTTTCCCCCTAGTTCCTTGAGATGCTCTGTTAGATTATTTATTTGAAGCTTTTCTTTTGATGTAGGGTTTTATTGCCAGGAACTTTCTGCTTAGTGCTGCTTTTTCTGCATCCCCCAGATTTTGACATTGTGTGTTCATTTTCATTTGTTGTGAGAATTTTTAAAATATGTTTCTTAATATGTTTATTGACCCACTGGTCACTCAGGAATATATTGTTAAATGTTCATGTGTTTGTCCTGTATTTGTATGGTTTTCAACATTCCCCTTTCACCAGTTTGTCATTTTATTCCATTTTGGTTCAGCAAATACATGATATGATTTCAATTTCTTGAGTTTTTTAAGACTTGTTTTGTGGCCTCACATATGATCTATCCTTGAGAATGACACATGAGCAGAGGAAAAAGAGTGTGTATTCTGCAGCTGTTAAGATGAAACCTGCACATACCTATTAGGTTTATAGTGCTGATTAACCCCAATGTTTCTGTCTTTGTTGAATGTCTATATGAACCATCTGTCCAGTGCTGTGAGTGGAGTACTGAAGTCTTCAATGATTATTGTATTAAGGTCTAATCTATCTATCTTTTTAGTGCTGATATTTGCTTTATATACCTGGATGCTCTTCTGATGAGTGCATTACACTTGGCATTGTTATATGTTTCTGCTGAATTCTTGCACTTTATAATGATATAATGACTTTCCCTATCTTTCTTTATAGTTATTGTCTTGAAATATATTTTAACTGATATAAATATAGCTGCTCTGGCCCTTTTTTAGTTTCCATTTATAGGGTGTATCTTTTTCCACTCCTTTATTTTTACTCTATGTGTCATTATAGGTAGAGTGGGTTTCTTGTAGACAACATATAGTTGGGTGTTGTATTTTCATCCATTCAGCCACACTATATCTTTTGACTGGGAAATTCTGTCCATTCACAGTGTTTTTATTAATAGGTCAAAACTTACTAGTATAATGTTATTGTTTGATTTATTATTTTTGTGGTCCTGTTTTTCTTTTTCTTCCTGACATCCTTTATTAAAATTCTCTGATAGTGTTTTATTTTTCTTTTTTAAATTTAAAAATGTTAAAGGGGGTACAAATGTATTTGTTACCTTGTATAATGCTTGTACAATCAGTGCTTAGAGGGTGGCTTTTTAATTTCTTGATTTTTATTTTTTGTCTATCTGTTGCAATTTTTTAAGTTGATGCTTCCATGAAACTTCAAAAGTATATTCCATAATCAATTTTTTTTTTTTTTTTGAGACAGAACCTCAAGCTGTTGCCCTGGGTAGAGTGTTGTGGCATCACAGCTCACAGCAACCTCCAACTCTTGGGCTCAAGTGAGTCTCCTGCCTCCACCTCCCAAGTAGCTGGGACCACAGGTGCCTGCCACAATGCCCAGCTATTTTTGGGGTGCAGCCATCATTGTTGTTTTGGTGGGCCCGGGCTGGATTCAAACCTGCCAGCTCAGGTGTATGTGGCTGATGCCTTAGCCACTTGAGCCCCAGGTGCCGAGCCTCCATAATCAATTATTTTAAAATGTGATAACCCTTTTCACAAATAAGCAGAGATAAATCTAACAGAATTTATAATTTAACTGACCCCCACTAGTTATTTTATTTTATTTTAGAGACAGAGTCTCTCTTTGTCACCTTGGTAGAGTGCATGTCATCACAGCTCACAGCAACCTCCAATTCTTTGGCTTAGGCGAGTCTCTTGCCTCAGTCTCCTGAGCAGTTGGGAGTATAGGTGCCTGGCACAACACCTGGCATTTTTTTGTTGCAGTTTGGCTGGGCTGGGTTTGAACCCACCACCCTCAGTATATGGGGCCAGCGCTCTACTCACTGAGCCACAGGGGCTGCCCAAGTTGTAGTTATTTTTGATAGATTTGTGTTTTAGTCTTCTTACTCAAGATATAAGTGGCTTATATAGCACAATTACAGGAATAGAGTATTTTGTATTTGTGGACTCACTGTTACCAATGAATTGTAGACCTTCAAATAATTTATTTTTGCTCATTAGCATGTGTTTCTTTCATACTGAAGAACTCCTTTTAGCATTTCTTGTAGGACGGATCCAGTGTTGATGAAATTCCTGAGTTTTTGTTTGTCTGGAAATTCTATTTCTCCTTCATGTTTGACGATTTTTTTGTAGGATTTAATATCCTAGGGTTAAGGGGTTTTTTTTGTTTGTTTCCAGTACTTTGAATATGTCATGACATTATCTCCTGGCCTATAAAGACTCTACTGAAAATTGAGCTGTCTGATTTATTAGAGCTCCTTTATGTGTTTTTTTCTTCTAATTTTTTTCTTGTTTCCCTTAGGACCTTCTTTTATCTATGACCTTTGGGAGCTTTATTATTAAATTCCTTGAGATAATCTTGATTTTTATTAATTTTCATCATCTGTAACTTAATGCAATTATTATCTCTATCATTTCAAGTTATTAAAGTGATACTGAAGGCACTAAAATAAAGCCAATATTAATAAATGACAGACTTTAACTGATTCAAAATTCATATTTCATTCAAATATTTGTTATTATGTACTATCCAGTTTCATATAACTTAATTAAACACATAAATTTATTGAACAATGACTTTGAGTTAAGCATTTTATTAAGCCCTGGGCATAGAGGGTAGCAAATAGATATGGCCATTGTACTCTATATGCCAAGAAAGACATGGAAGTAAATAATCAGAAGTAGTGACTTTGAGCTCTAAATTTAACATAATTATATTTGTTTTTCTATTGAGTTAGTCTGTGTTGAATTGATCTTTGAAGGGCCACTTATAATTTATGAGGTATATATTGTATGCAGGTTCTATAGTGTTCAAAATAAAGAGCATAATATTATAATCAGCAACATTATTAAAGAGAACAACAAGAGACTATGAATGCCTTTTTTACATTACAAAAAATTACCCGTTGGCATGCTTTGATAGTTAGACAGTCTTTAGATACTTTTTATATGCCACAGAGCGTTCTGTTGGGCTTCTCATTGAAAAGATTTTCTACTTTTTATTGATTTTCCAGGTGCTAAACTGATCTCAAATTCATTAATATTAACATGACAGAAACTAGCTTGCTGAAAATCAAAGCAGTATTATATTTTGAAGATAGGAAATTCCCTTTACAGTGAATGACTAATATTCTCAGACCAAAGGACTCCCAATCTCCAATTAAACATTATTCTTTTGTAAAGAATATGTCTTCATTTACTTTGGTAAGTTTATGGCAATCACTAAAACTCCATGAAATTATCTATTCAGGATAGTTGTAGGAGACTGCAATCAAAAAGTTTAGAATTATAAATACAATATCCAATGCTAAAAACAAAAACAAAAACCTGTATCTTGTGGTACATAAATTGAATTTCTTTCACTTACATTCTGTTATTCTTTTTTCTACTGTAGATTATATTATATACCAAGCTCTAATATCCTGTTCATATGTTCACTAATATTAACTTAAAATTAGATTCTCTGTATATGCTAGGCATTAATAATGTCATCAGGAAGAAAAAGAGAGAGGAGGTAGAAAAGGAATAAAAAAAGAAGGGAGTCCTAATAACATTCATTTAGGGGGAGGGGAGATGTGATTTCACATGAAATGAAAGCAAGGGCACAATCAAGGCTCTATAAACCCATAACCCTAGAAGGTTATGCAGACCGTGGGAATAAGGTACTGGTCTACTGCAGCCAGCATCAGTAACGCTAAGATGGGCAGCATGAAGAGAACCCCTGAGCTACAAGGAAATTCTTCCTTATCAGAATTTCCATCATAGAACAAACATGGGTAATTAACAGCCATTTTAATATAATAATGCCACAAGTTTGCCCCAGACACTGATTTATCACTGGAAGAACCATTTGTGGAGCTCATTAATTTTACCCATGTTAGTGACTAGGCATAAACTTCTGCATATTATTGATATATTTTTGGTTGAGGAGAAAAATTACTTTTCATGAGTGTAGAGGTCTCTATCTGGGCACCCTAGAGTTTTCCACTTTCATTTGTGCTTTCCACTATTGTGGGAGGTGGTCAAAAATCATGCAGTGTCTCAGATCTACCCCAAAGACAGTTAGCTTTCATCATTAATTAAGATGGAGAACAATCTAAATTTTTATTTCAAAAGGTAGTTTATGTTATTAAAACACCACCCAAACTATTATACGCTCATTGTTTATGTGAACTTTTTCAGTGAAGTGTTAAATAATACCACTTAACAGCACAAGTGTCTGAGCAATGGCTTCAACTATCTTGAATAACAAGTGAAAAAAAGAATATTTAGGGAAATGTTTGGGGGAAACACACCCTTGCCATCAATAATGGCAGGCCTTCTGAATTAGATTCCAATGTATTTTCAAAAGTTATCAATGACAACGGAATAGTATTGCAGAGATAAACTATTTGTAATAAAGGTTCTGCAGACATGCAAGTTGATTATTTTCTTCAACTTAATAAGTAAACAATGATCTATTTAGAGTTTATTTTAATTCACTTGTGTTACACATCTTGAATTTGACCTTTAAGCTATTAGTAATCACAGCTACAGATTTGTAGGCAGTTGTACTGAGAAGGGGTGAGATCCAGCACACACCTGCACTACAGAAAGATGAGTCGTTTAAAAAGAGACATTTTAAAAAGGTTAATATTGTTTAAGCGTTGTACAGAGGAGACAGGGAAGGGAGAAAGTGAAGAGTTTAATGTGCTAAGAAGCTTGTGCTGAGCTTGCAAGACCTTTGAGCAAAGTAAGCAAACATTTTCCAATTGTAGTTAATTCGAAGAGTCTGAAATTCAAACAAAGGAGTTGAAGACACTTGCCTATGCCACATTCCATTAAAAGACTGGAGGATGGGGTTTAATCTAGAGTACTGGCATTGTTATTTTTATGCACAGGTAGTGCCTGCATACAGTAGCAGCATATAATCATCCTCCTCATAAAAAATGAGACCTTGTGTTGCATTTTGCCTTCTTTCAAAACCCTGTCCCATACAACAGTCAAGTGTTTAGCCCCTCCAGGTCTTGTAAGTTCCTCCCTTAAAAGTTATAAAAGTTATAAAACATTTTTTAACTGCAAAGTTCTACAGAAATACCAGATAAAGTTCTTCTTATGCTTATTTTATACTTACTTTGCATTTCTATTACCTTTTTGCCATTTTTCTAAAGATTCCTGTTGTATATTTGGCTAAATCAGCCCATGGTTAGTAAATAAATTAAAACCATGAAGAATTTTTTTTTTACCTAACAGATAGATTAAAAAACTAATAAGTTTTCAGGTGCAAGGGCCATGCCTATAATCCTAGTACTTTGGGAAGCTAAGGTGAGAAGATTGTTTGAAGCAAGGAGTTCAAGGCCAGCCTGAGAAAGACTGAAACCCCATAATTTTCTATAAAAATTAGAAAACTTAGCCAGGCATGGTGGTATGCTGTGCTATCAGCTACTTGGGAGGCTGAGGCAGGAGGATCACTTGAATCCAAGGGACTGAGGCTGCAGTGAGTTATGATGATGCCACTGTACTCTATCCTGGGTATCATCATGAAACCTTGTCTCAGAAAACAAAACAAACAAAACACAAATTAAACAAACAAACCCTCCAAACGAACAAGTATCCTCAAAACATATCCTCTCTAATACAGGCAAATTTGTTGTACAAACTTTTTACTGAAAGCTGAAAAATATTAGAGACTTCAAAAAGTTAACTGAGAAACCCTCTAGTGTTTAAAAAACTATTAAATAGAGGAGAAAAAGCTGCCTTATGACCTTTATTTTGATAGGAATAATACTGTTTGTGAATAAAATGCTATTTTTCTTATTGAATAACATGGTATAATACTCATGCCATGCTGTGAATAATTGTTGTACTTTCTGAGAAACAGTCACCAAATTTTATGCAGATGTATTAGTTTGGTAGGGCTGCTATAACAAAGGAACACTAACTGGGTATTTTGAAGTTCATAGTCCCTGAGGCTGGAAGTTCAGTACTGAGGTGACTCCTCTTGAGAGCTGTGAGTGGCTCCATCTTCTCTCTGACATCTGCCTGGCTTCTGGTGGTTTGCAGGCAATTCCTGACTTACGGAAACCTCACCCTCATACGTGCCTTCCTCTTCACTGGTGTTTCCCCTATGTGCATAGGTGTTTCCAAATTTTCCCTTTTTATAAAGACACTCCTTACATTAGATTAAAGATCACCCTGATAAACTCATTCTAACTTGATTATCTTTGACCTTCACATAAAGTCACATTCTGAGATATTGTGGGTTAGAACTTTAATATATACATTTTAGGGGTGGGGAAACACAATTCAATGTGTAACAGCAGATCACCAAATTAAGGAGAATTATGACCCCATGAAATATAATAACCAACAATAAAATCACTGCCAAAGTTTACTTTATTGAATGTAAGGATGGAAATTCTAAAAATAGTTTCTTTGTCTTATTTTTGTTTTTGAAAATGATTACTATTTTACTTATTTACTATTTGCTTAATTACTATTTACTTATTTAAAATATTTTTGATTATTTCATGTAGTGAAATCTTTTGGGTATTCATGTGTATCAGTGGTGAATGAAAAAGAGTTTTAACCTTAATAGAACTTACAGTATGGCAGACAATTTGTTTTGATTTTGAAACGTTATAGTTTTGTTGAACTTAAGTATGTGCCTATCTTAATGGCTTTAAGATATTGATGCAGGAGTTAATAACCCATACTGTTTACAACTACTACAAAGGGTATTAGTGTACCCGACACTCAGGGGAATTGTATTTAGTAACATACCAAATAATGAAGAATTTACTGTCATAATTTAGTTTTAGATTTGGCTGTTCTTTTACTTTTATATTTGTATGCGACATTTTTTAATTTACAAGTCGAGATGGGGGAAAAGAACATGACTTCTTAGATTATATTTGAAGCCAATGCAACTGACTTTCAAGCATTTACACTTAAACCTGAAAAACAAATATGGAATGTGTTCTTAATTCCCTAGTGAAATCTGTATAATATCCGTTCCTGCCTTTATGGAGGTTTCAAAGATGTATTTCACCTCTAGGCAGTGATGGAACTCTTAATATTTCCTTCTATTGCTAAAGCTGAGGCGAGATGAGGTGCAGTACGCTGGGCTGCCTGGGGAAATAGCATCATAAAACATGGAGGCTCAACTCATGTTCTAGTCCGTGGTATTTTGAAAGACTCCATTATTATAGCACAACACCGTTGTACTTAACATAGTATTGAAATTCATAGACACAAAGGCGAGAATGTAGGAAACAGTCAACTGGGGGATAGGGTTGCTTTGCACTCTGTATCGCAGACTTAGCTATCCTTAAATATCATCCTTTTTTCCCCCCTCAATCTTCATACAAATGTTTTGAATGACAGAACAATTAGAAAGAAACCCGATTGCAGTATCTGTATCTGTCAGTATAACTGCACCCTGGCAGACACAAATTCCCTGCTGATTTTGCTGTAGTGTATTATCTGAGAAGCAAGATAAATTTTAACCTATTTTTTTTTTTCAATGCAGTAGTGCTCTGGAAGAAATGCTTCTTCATTCCCCTCTGAAAGTTGCATTTTCCCCTACTGTATGATAGATTTTTGATGGATAAAGTCTGCTTTGTTTGTTACAGAAAGTTTCTATTAAAAAAAACAATGTGGGATGGCTGACACAGGCAACTATAAACTGCACAGTGGACTGTGTAAAATTGACTAGGAGTATCCAGATAATTTCAGAGGAAATGAAGACCGGTTCTACAGGACCATGAAAATACCAGTGCTCTCCCCGGATCACTAGCCTCGGTCCAGTTCCTAAAGGCAGTTTGCTCTGCTGGCCGTTGTTTCTTCAGTGAGGCCAGAGTATATTTTTATCGTAACATCCTGACAGCTGTGCATATTGAGTTAAGTAAAACATTTTGGGTGCAAATATACAAAGCTCTCTGTTTTTTGGAACAAAAATTAAAGTCAGCATTCTTGTATGAACTGCTTTAGTAGATGTGAAATTGGAAACTGATAGCTTCAGGAAATAACATAAGGTGACCTTTCTTGCGCCTTAATTAGCTGATCTGAAATTGTCATGGGTTTTAAGGGAGAAAGTTATCATCGTCATTTACTATCAACACAGTCCTTTCCCACTGCTCATAATAATATAAATGAAGACTGGTTTGCCTTTATTATCTAAAGGTAACATTTGTATCCATAACACAGAGCCTGGGCAGGAAGCTGTTCATCAGACATTATGCACACAGTGAACAGTTTTGACCCTGCCAGTTGGATGCCGACAGCTAAAGAGAATTTCCCAGCCATCCAATTACGAAGGTAACAACTGTTCATAATTATGCATAGCTGATGCAACACCAACCCCTTTATTCTTTAGTTGAAAATATTTGTTGTCTTAATGCCTTTCTGCTGCTTTGAATTGAATGAGCTCTTATGTTGTGGCCTTGATCAATATTTCCTGCCCCTTTCCACAAAATGGCAAATAGAATTTCTAGGCATTTTATTGTGCGGCAGAGGTCTGAGCCATCAGCTGCAGCGAGAACGTAAGTGTTTCGTTAATTGGTACAGATGGCCAAGGCACTGATGCTACCATTTCATTCAGCTGAGTTCTGGAGGCTGAGCCCGGAATGCAGATGTCAGACTGGAGGCCTGGCTGGTGTTTGCTGGCATGGCTTTCAAATCCCGTCTTCCTCCTTCCATCCCTGCTCCTGCTTCCCCTCTGCCCCCACATCCCATGTGTATGCCCCATAAATCTTTCAAGAAGTTATCAAATAACATAAAGAATTTGCATGCTTAGAAACATAGATATAGTTAATATAGTCAGCAATGTGTTTAAAACCTGCATTGATTTTCATACGATTGTGTTTCTGTTTTTGAATATTATAGATAAAATAAAAAATAAATCAGAGATTAACAAGTTGAAAAACTGAGGAATAGTTAAAAAACTCAATTATAATCAGATGGCCCCTAATTATGAGAACAGCATACAGAAATTCAGAGATTTTTGAGAGAAATTTGAATCTATATTTGAAAAGTCATAGCATATTTCAAAAACTTATTTGATATTTGAGGACCTTAATACAAAAAAAAAAGATGAGAAAAGCCTAATATATGACAGAATGTCACCAAAGAAAATTGCTGGGGAAAAAAACAAGAGGAGAAATATCATGTTGGCTAAGAGTGAAATTCAGTGATTCTGTAGAAAGGAAGTAAACATTTTAGATCAACAATTATAGGTGCACATAAGAGAAAAACACAGTTGAATTCAAGAAAAAGGGAGAAGAGTTTGGTAAGTTCCCACATAACAGGTCCGATGTGGGGGTTTATGGCACAATTCCTGGGTGAAGGACTCAACTCCAACTCCAACTTTATCTTACAAATGCAAACAATGCAAGCTAATCACATGTGCCCTCATATAACCCAAAATAAAAAGCAAAAATATTTTGGGCCTTTGGTCCCTGTCCTGGTACACAACTGTCTCACTGCAACGTGAAAGCAGCCACAGGTAATACAGATCAAAGTGGCTGTGTTCAGTAAAACCTGCTTGTGAACACTTAAAATGTGAATTTCAGAAAATTTTCTTGTGTGACAAATACTTTCTTCTCTTTATTATTTCAATGATTAAAAATTTTGAAACCATTTTATGTGCTTTACAAAAATAGTCGGTGAGCTATAGTTTGTCCATTTTCAAACAATGAAATCCTTCTTTTTCATGATATCTCCCATGAAAACTACACTTCTTTAAGAAAATATGGTTTCTTATTTTGTAATGATCATTAAGAAAACTGAGAAAATTCATTTATGGAAAGCCTTTCATTTCATTTAAGTCATTTTTAGACATCTTGGTATAATTATTACTTTATTAAACTTCTATCTTCTATACTACTTGTAGTCTATGTATAAATATCATTACAATAGGTGTGTATCTTACTAAGGAAAAATCATTTGGAGTAAGCCAGATATAATAGGGGCAATATCTCATTTAACTTCTGAGAACAGTTTACTTTGTATCAGTACTGCCATAAGTAAAATAGATCATCATGCTTTAAAATAATGTACAGTAAAAGAAAAACAGCTCATTCTGATGCCACTAACATTGACCATGTAGTGACTTAGGGAGTCACTTTTTGCTTCCTAAGTTCCAACAGACCAAGTATGTGCAAAAAAAAAAAAGACAAAAACAAATAGTTTGTGAATCAATTCACCCAAATATTTATGCAAAAAAATCTCAATTTCTGCTAACTTTATGGGATTATGTTGTCAAAGCTCTTCTTATCCAGAATCACTTTCTCTGTGCCTTGGATATCAACTCAGGTATTTGGTAACATCTTAGCCAAACTTCTTCTGCCAGGGCTCTGCTGCTTAACTATTCTGAAGTTTACTGAGTTGCTTAAGACCAAGTATCTTTTGCTTTCTATGTAAGATGAGGAGGACATGTGATCACCAACTGTCATACTAAGAATTAAATGGGGCAATACTTACAAAGTGCTAGGCATGATACCTGGTATACAGCAAGCATCTAATAACTGTTCCCTATTATTGTTTCTATTTCACTGTTGCCAATGCACATCTACATGGATCTGTGGCCCCAATCAACCACTCGCGGTGCTCCTGCCAACGTCTCCTCTCCTCTGCAACTAAAAGTGGGTCTTAGAAGGCCAAATGTTCTGAAGAGTGCCTTTTCAGCCAGATAACGGAAAAAGTGTAGCCATTCTGTGCTCATGCTCTCATAACATGCAAAGAATTAAATGAAAAAGAGAAGGTCAAGACAACCAATGACAGTGGCACCTGTAGCTCAAGGGCAGGGTGCCAGCTCCATATGCCAGAGGTGATGGGTTCAAGCCCAGCCCTGGTCAAAAACTGCAAAAAAAAAAAAAAGAAAAGAAAAGAAAAGTAAACCAATGACACAGTGAGTCCATGGCCCACCTGTATAGACCCTGGGTCAACATAACCCAAAACTGCTTTGGTGCAGACAGCAAGTTGAATAAAAGGACACTGCCTTATAGGAGCACTGGCTCTTCCTTACTGTTCTGAGGGTCAGGAGCAAGGTCGTCTAGGGGAAATTGGACACAAATGCTAAGTCCCACACTAGAGAACACATTTAATCAACCCACACTTTCATTTAGAAAGTTGAGCAAACCATAAATCCCATTTTATCCTTATTATTCCCATTATTATTTTTTAGAATGGAAATCAGCTCATTGGTATTTTTATTTCCAAAATATTAAGGAGGTACAAATGTTTCTGGTTACACTGGTTGCTTTTGTAATGCTCAAATAATGGCTATATGTGCGCCCGTCATCCAAACCCTGTTCACTGCACTATTAGGAAAGGTTTTTTGGCCGTGGCGCTACTCCGTCCTTTCTCCTGCTTGATTTCTGCTGAGTTTTACTTTCCACTGGGCACATGTGTGCTTAGCGGTAGTTCCCATTTAGTAGCAAGTACATATGGAGTTTGCTTTTCCATTCTTTTGATACTTCCCTTAGGATAAGTGATCTCAAGTTCTAGCCCAATTGTTACAATAGGCATTAATTAATCATTTTTATGGCTGAGTAGTACTCTATGGTATACACATACCACATTTTATTAATCACTCATGAATTGGTGTCCACGTGGGTTGATCCACATCTCTGCAGTCGGTATTTTGTTTGGGATTTTTACCTCTGTGGTTCCAAGTGAAGAAGGCCTGTAATTGTTTTTCTTTGTATTTTCCAACACAATTTGTGATTAAATTTTAGGAAATAAATTGGGTAAGTTTGTTCTTTTACTCTCTGCTGTGGCAACTTGTAAAGGGTAGAAATTATATATGCCTTCAATGTTCAGAAAAATTTATTTAAAACTACTTATCTTTTTGATGGGCAAAGTGGTCTTTGGTTATCATTTCAATTTATCATTTATTAATCTTTTTAGTTATTCTTTCTCCTTTTGTTATCAAACTTTAAGTTTAGTAACTTTTACATTTACTTATTTTTAACATTTTAGGGTTTATGTTTTCACACTGATGTTGAGATATACTTTACGTAAAATACATCCATTTCAAGCAGAGTTTGAGTTGTGAAAAAAACAAATGAGTCTGAACCAGAGTGAGATCTCGTCCCTAAAAATAGCTGGACATTGTGGTGCATGCCTGTAGTCCCTGCTACTCTGGAGGCTGAGGCAAGATAATTGCTTGAGCCCAAAATTTGGAGGTTGCTGTGAGCTGTGATGCCATGGTACTCTACTGAGGGTGACATAGTAAGACTCTGTCTGAAAAAAAAAAAAAAAAGGAAGCTGTACAGGTATCATTTTCTACCCCCTCACCCTCATCAATGTATGAAAACTTTAGTTTCCTTACATCATAAGCAATAGTTTGTTAGGTATTTTTAATTTTTAGTAATTTAATGGTGTATGTTTATATGTCATCATTATCTGATGTTGCATTTCCTTAATGGATAACAGGGAACTCCACAGGCCTCGAGTTAGAGATTAAAATGTATACATCTTTTGAGGAGCATGTTTCAGCCTACACACATCTGCCATGTACACTGCAAAGATTCATATCCATTGCACATGCAAAACACATTCACCTTATCCCAACTTCTTCCAAAGAACCAACCTATTATAGCATCAACTCAAATCCAAATGTCATTTAAATACTGGCTCAAATATTTTAGTGCTGATTATCTAAATCAAATAAATTAGGTATTGATTAGAGTTTGGATATGATTCATCTTGGGAAAAATGTACTTTCCATCTGTAGACCTATAAGGCTAAAAACTAGTTGTGCGTGCCCATAGGTAATGATGGGGTAGGTACGGAGTAAAGGTATTGATATTGCCAAAGAAAGAAACTGTAAAGAAAAAAAAAATCACTGGTTACAAGCAATTTTGAAAGATAGCAGAGAAAATAATATGTTTTCAGATTTTAGGCATAATTCTCTGTGGATATACGTGCCACCCCGTGGGCTCATTGCTCTGTTCTCTGTGCCATCATCTTGGCCACCTGCTTCTAGACCCACAGCTCCCCTTTGGCCTCTATGGCTACGACCTCCAGATACCCCCCCCCCACAAGTGGTATATGTTTTCAGATAAATAGTTTTACCAACTTGTTTTTAACCCATGATATTTTGAAAGTCTGATAGTCACATTTCATTTCATTTTGTTTGTTAAAGTCTCCGCTGATGTAACTTTCTCAAAAATGCTGTGAGTCTCCTCACAGGTCATGGGAATCTGTACCTTAGAGAGTGGGTTCTGCACAGGTGTTTACTGAGCCATCCCACGTGTATCGTTGGCATCCTTTGCTTATGGTCACGTGATTCTAAGCTTTGCCTCTATCGTCATATTGCCTTCACCTTGCTGTGTGTAGAATGTTCTCTAACTCTGTCATGAAGACATTTGTGATTTTGGATTTGGGGTGTTTCTGAATAACCTAGGGTAATTTCTCCATGTGAAGATTCTTAACTGGGATTAATTAGGACCCAATATCTTTCAGCCGCCATTTTCCTCCCATTCCAGGCGGCTTCACTGGTTGGAGCCAACAACTGCAAATATGGGGTTCTCACTTAATAAAATGAAGACTTCTGCAGAGGAAACAAATTTATTCTCAGAGCTTTTAGCATTGTGAATACACATAGTAAGTTCTCAAAAATTATAGCTCATTATTAATTGATGTTATATTATTTATTATTGGTATCTCTTAATAAAATTTACTCTAAACCACATTTGAATATATTTAATTTTTCACAGTATTAAAGGTACAAGTAATTAAATAATCATTTGTGAATGTTATTTTCAATATTCACATAGCATTGCTTTATAAGAGTTTTCATTTTTATTTTTTCAGACCCGTAAACTTTTGCTTTCTATTATACCTACCATTGAGAGAACTTTAGAATAACAATCTCTAAAATCTAGCTAGTAGAATTTTAAAACTTCACAAATTCTTTGAAAGACAGTGTGATAATTATGGTTATATTAAATTGTCAAAAATATGGGTGACTGCTTGTTAAAAAAGAAAGAAATCATCCTTTGAGAATTTCTACCCATTTAAAATAAGATTGAGCTTTTATTTCAAAATTAACATTTGCTTTATAGTAATGTGAGAAAAACATTAAGATTTAGATCCAGAACTCCCTAAAATCAGTTTATAGTTATTTTTAATGCTTTTGATGTGTTCTTTTTTTACTCTCCATTAGAACTGTGAACAAGCACAATATGTTAATCATATTTTAAAAATAGTCACACTCACCAATGAAGCACCAAAAGAATTAAAAGGCCTCATATCTCACTGTAATCATGTTTGTTTGTTTATTTATTTATTTAAACAAAGAGTGGCTATAAATATTATGTAGAACTCATTTTTTGACCATCAAAATAAGTTATAATCAGATAACTTTTAAAATATATATCACATTTGTGGGGCAGTTTTTTTTATCACACTGTTTTAAAGATATTTATATAAGTACTTTAGATACTTTAACTTTAGATAAGTTTTAAGTTTATCTATCAATTCAATATATGTTTACTCTACATGATATGCTGTGAATGCAGCAGGAACCAGGTAATAATCTCTGCCCTTGCAGAGCTTAGAGTTTGGAAGAGTAGGAATAACAGTGAAGAAAGGATTCAAAACATAGACTGGATAGCAAACAAGTGTGTGGAGAAAAACAACATAGACGAGAGGGTTGATGATCATGGGAAGTAACCTTGAAAGTTTCAGTAATGTGGACAGATTAGGCTCATTGGAAAATGAATACTCAAGAAACACCATCAGAGAGGTAGAGACAGAGTCATGTGGGTGTCTGAGGGAAACATCTAATCAGAGGACACGTCAAGTCCATGTTTGAGAAACAGTGGTGAGTCAGTGTGTCCACAGCAGAGGGAGGAAGGGGTCAGGGAAATGGTGGAAGATTTGGTGGAGGAAGCGATGAGGTCATGTAGGCCAATGCAAGGATTTCAAATTTTACCCTAAATGAGCAAGATTTATTAGGAGGGATTTGAGTAGAAGATAAATGACCTGACCATACTGAAAAAAAGGATTATTTCCGTGTAGAGGCTGAATTCTGTTTCAGGTTAAAAGAGCTGGGATGTGTCTGATAAGCAGAAGGTTGTCAAGGAAAATATTTAATCAAATTAATCTCTTAAAGATGCCTAAAATCCATAAGGATTGAAACATTTCAGAACTGATACCCCACCAAATGTGAATTATCATTTATTACAGTTTTATTAAATATGACTCATCAACTCTTCTAGGGAATTACTAATTGAGACAACTGTGAAACTTTTCATATGCTCTGGGGCCTGATTCTCAGAGAATTAACATAAACTTAAAAGAGCAACAAATAGAAGTAGCTAAATTAGAAGATGCTCAAGTTGCTACATAGTTGAGTTGTATATCTTACTTTATCTGGAGTTATTTCCCCCAAACAAGTCGTACGCACCACTATAATACAGAAAAGATTTTGATGACTATGAATGATACTGTATAACGTCTTTTAGGAAGATGCTTTCATTTCAAGACTTCGATAGTTTTCCTTTCATATTTACTTGTTGGTATCTCCACTGTTCAGTAAAGTAGCAACTAGTTACTTGTGACCTTTGAGCAACTGAAATGTGACAAGTATGAGCTGAAGTGTGTTCTGCGTGTGAAATGCTAGATCTCAGATATTTAGCATGAATTATAAATTGCCTCATCAATAATTATTTTTACATTGATTACATGTTTAAATGTAATTTATTCAATGTGAAAATATTTTGGATATGTTAGGTTAAATAAAAAATACTATTAAAATTACTATCTTCATTATCATTTTATCTTTTTCTAACTATGACTGCTAGAAAATATAAGTTGGTATGTGCGGCTCAAATCATTTCTATTGGACAGTGTTGGTTTAGATACCAGAAAAACTTTAAGTGTACTTTTAAAAACTTTAAGTGTACTCTTACCACTAATATAAGAATAATAAGTGATAGAAGAATCAAAATAGATACCATGTGGGTGTAACATATATGCTAATAATAGCAGAATACATAATTGGGGGAAAACACTAATTCAATTAGTGACGTAGGTAAGTATAACTATGTAAATCTCTGGTTCTCTTTGAGAGTTAGAGCTGTCTATGATATAATAACAGTTAGGAAAAAGAAATTTATGAATGAATGTCTCAGGCAAAAAATAAAAACAAAACAAAACACAAAACCTTGATAGCCTGAAGGATTTTGGACCAAAAAAAAAAAAAAAATCTCCATATAACCCCTTTGGTCACAACAAATTGTTTTAATCTTCTGTTTTTCACTATTTCTTTGTCATAGTTCTCTGATTTTCTTGATGATGCTTAATTATTTTTAGAAGTTACATCGAGTAATTTAAAAAGAACTACTCTGTGTACAACTATATTTTAAAATAATTTTAATATCATGATCTGAATGGAACAAAATGTTCTATGGTTTTCCTTCTGTTCAAAAAAATGATTAAAAATATCCTTAAATAGTGTTTTAAGACTTTGATCCCCATTTTATAATTATGCATACAGTTCATTTTGGAGTCTGGGTAAGGAGAAGGCAGAATTGAAAAATAATTAGGAAACAAAATATGTTTGTGTTTCAGTATCCATGAATGACAAAAATTTCAAGATTTTTTCAGCCTGACTTTCCCTGATGCCCCCCTCTCTCATTCGTCATGGGTTTGAAGTGACAGAATTGTAAATCCACATGACAGCTAGACAGGAGAAAATTAGTGCTGGGTAAAAAAGGTTCTATATTTTATACAGATAGAAAATGAATAGCAGACCTAACTTACTGTGGTAGACTGTTCAGACTCTCAGTATCCGCGCTGCAAGGGGCCCACGAGAATTCCCTCCTGCTGGACATTTGCCCTTGAAAAATCATGAGGCTCTGCCCTCTGAAATCTTTCTATCCATCTTGTATCACAAAGGCTCTGATTTTCATCTGTCCTGCTTGATGTAAACTGGTGGCATTTGCAATCTGTTTTTGCCCAAGATGCCTATCTTAGCGTATCTTTGCTCTGTGAACAGCTCACTAGTTCCTAGACCAGCCTCAATATTGGTCATGAACTTCATAAAATGAGACCCCTGGAAAGACCAGTTCATCTAGGGAAGGGCTGTCATCAGCTTAAACCTGTGTATCCCAAGACTAGTGTTCCATCCCAGCAATTTCTGGTATTTGGACAGCATTTTTATTACAAAATTCCTTCACGTATTTTGTGTCACATGTATTTGCATGTTTTATCTCATATGGTCAAAGGTTTTTTCCCACAAGTCTGTAGTGTGGGCAGTAAACACTTTAACCTTTTGGCCTTAGGTAAAAGGACAATGAGACACAGAATGGTTAAGCTCAAGTCAGAAAAGTATAGATTCATGTTTTCTGAACTTAGAGCATCCTCTTCAGGCACACAGTTTATTAATCCTTTCACTGTCTGTGTTGTTTATATGAAAAGATAGTGACCATTGTACATCTTTATTGCTGTTATTATAGATATTTGAAAGCTGCTCTCCACAGTACAGTCTTTATGACAGTCTGTTCATAAGTCTTACACATCTGTGATCAATATCCAATATTAATGGAGGAGAAACTATTTTTAGCAAAGTGGAATACATTTGTGGGGAATTCTTGTCTCACACAGACATAACCACTGGCAAAATCATTTGTAACCACCATAAAGTGAAGAGGAACATATTCTTAAGAGGGAAAGGGAGTGTCATTGTAATATTCAAACAACACTTTCCATCACAAGATGAGTCCTGTTGGATTGTGTTGTTGTTGCTGATATTGTTATGTTTTGTTTGATTAATACTTGTTTAGGTTTTTGTCTTGAAAAACTTACTTTATAACCTTTTATTCCACTTTTATCATTTTATTCCACTCATCTTCTGAGTTCAGTCTCTTTCAGTCTGATTATTTGTTCTGTTAGCAGTAGCTTCGATGGTGTTGTGTGACTAGCAAAAGTTCTCTTGTCTTTGCACGAATATATTTTTATTTTGCACAGTGGTATTTAAGGCTAACTTATCTGGATATAGGATTCTGTCTGACATATATTTTTCCTTAAAGCTTTGAAGGTGTTATTCCATTGTCTGTGGCCTTTATTTTTCTATTGTGTAGTCTGTTATTTAATGATTTTTCATTCTTTGCTTCTAAAATCTTTAAAAAAGTCTCTTTCTAACTTAAGTCTCAAATTTTTTTATACTTTTTTCATTACACAGTTATTTGTGTTGTATCAGCACTAGGTCCAGTTTTAGTCCTCTTTGTTAAAATAATTAGTTGGGTAAGAATAACTTATCTAAAAAAAAAAAGTCTAAGTTTTTCCATTAAAATATATAACTTTTTTGGAAGGGTGTTATAAAAATGACATTTATGAAGATTAGCTTGCAGAATTTACACAACTAAAAACTAATGCAGTCAAATAAATAAATTAGGACCATAAATAACATGCTTTATAATAATTTGGGAAACATTAATAATGAATAAATATGTATTTATTATGCTTTTGGTCATAAAATTATTAATGAGTCCAAGAATATGTTACAAAGGTGTGGGATTTCTTGGTAATGGTGTGCATGTGTTTATTAAATTTAGTTTTTAATTTTGGGAAATAATTTAGATTTTACTATAAAAATTAGAAGTAACTTCATTAGTTTTACAGAAGTTTTTTTTCAAACATTTTCTATGCATTTTAATAAAAGATAAATGTATATAATTCTAAAAACAAACTGGTTCAGCAGCTAGTATATAAATTAATTTTTTATTTCATGGATACAAAAGATTAAAATTATTTCACAAGATGAAGACTTGCTATAATTGGAATATAAATTCCACATGACACGATGTGATAAAATATCTCTATTACATTAAATCTGAAAAAATATTCATTTTATCCTTAATGTGGGTCTAATGTGCTTTGAAAAGTTTGATATTTCTAGAAAATAATACAGTTATATGTAAAAGAATCTGCTTCACTAATCCTAGTTCAGTTACTTAGAGGTGATTTTCTTCCAGATGTGTTTTAGAGAAGAGAACTAAGAATATATGAATTTTTTAAAAAATGTGAATGTGGAGAAAATGGTTTCAGCATTTAATATTTCTAATTAAGACTCACATTACTCCCATGGGATTCTCCCTCAAGAATATTTATTGAAAATTGTCTGGAGAAATATACACTCCCGTGAAGAATTTACTGAAAATAGTCTGAGGAAGAAAGAGAACACTTTTTTAAGCAAAAAACATATTAGTTCAACCCCTCACTACCATACCGATGTGTCCAAACATACAGGGCAAGATGCACTGTTTGTTATGTATCTACCGTAACAGAAAATTAATTCAATAAGCACCACTTAATGAATACAGCATCCTTTCCCCAGTTTATGTTTTGTCTGCTTTGTGAAAAATCAGTTCATTGTAGGTATGTGGTTTTATTTCTGTGTTCTCTATTCTGTTCCATTTGTCTATGTGAACATAGAAAAGAAAAAAGATTAAATGTTTCTAACATCTTGGTCAAGCACTAAAAAAGCTTACTCAGTTGAAGTCTTGGAAAATGCCCTTAAAAAATATAGCATGGTCTGATCTGGGACGGGTGAGTGCCGTGGTGACTTTTGTTTGTAAAGGAGGAAAAAAGCGATTAACTAACAGAGGAATTCTCAAACGGATAAACTTTAAAAAAGAATACATATGAAAGAGGAAAAGATGGATAATAATTTCCTTAAAACCAATTTAACATATTTTCATTACTAATTTTTGAAAGTTTCTGTGTAAATCTAGTTTCCTGTATTTCTATATACTAGTGAAGAGAAGTTGGCTGAAATTGCCTGTGACTTTATAGGAGGTTAATCTGTAGAATTGTGTGGGTGAGTTTTTGTTTGTTTGGTTGGTTTTTCATAAGACTGCAGAGCATCCAGGCACACATGCTTAATGAACAATGGTCTGTTTCAACACTGAGTGGTTTTGGTGGTCACGTTGGAGAGTTACAAAGGCACAGTTTTTGTAGTTGAAAATAAATGAATTGAGATAGAATGTCATGAGATTGATGAGGCTAGAACGGAGGCAGGGAAGGGCTGAGAGATGAGGAAGGCGGACAAAGACTAAGAGTTTGGATCCTCGTGAGGTTGAAGGGCAGGTCACTTGGAGTGAACACAAAAGAGACCCAGAAGCAGAAGCCAGACGATTTTCAAAACGTGTCATTTTTTGTTTATCTTTTCAAAAATAGAACAGTTTAATATTAGCAAATCTGCTTTAATGTGGCTCTGGCCACCGGGTTGAGGAGTGGAGAGGGATGCAGGAAGGGGATGTCTGCACACTTTGATTTATTTCACTTTGCTTTGCTGCAGGTCACAGAAACACAAATCGGAGTTGTGCGGCAGCCTTGCATTTTCCAACAGCAAGTGGCACTTCATATAAATGTGTCATATTTGGCAATTGTCACAATATTTTAAACGTTTTCATTGTCATTATACCTGTGATGGTGATCCATGATCAGTGATATTTATTTATTAATTTACTTATTAGTTAAAAAATTTTAAGGTTACATGTCTTTTTTGTTACATAGATGAATTGTATCACACTGAAATCAGGGCTTTCGTGTACCCGTCACCAGAATAATGTACACTGCACCCAATAAGTAAATTTCCTCCTTCAACTCCCCTTCTCTCTGCCCCTCCTTAGTCTATTACACAACTTTATGACCATATATGATCCAATGTTTACATCCCACTTAAAAGTCAGAATATTTGGTATTTGTTTCTCCTTTCCTGAGATACTTCACTTAGTAAATGATTTCTAGTTCCACCGAAGTTGCTGCAAAACATTATGCCATCCCGTTTTATGCTTGAGTACTATGTGTACTCCACGATATGTGTGTGTGTGTGTGTGTATAACTCATGTATACACACACACACACGTACACTCATACCTTATTTTCTTTGTATAGTTATCAGATGATGGATACTTAGGATGACTCTATATTTTTGCATTTGTCAGTTGTGTTGTCATAAACATTTGAATATAAGGAGTCTCTTTGATATAATCCCTTCTTTTCCTTTGGGTAGATACCCAGTAGTGGGATTGCTTGATCTAAACAGTAAGTCTAATTTTAGATGTTTAGAGAGTCTCCATACTGTTTTCCAGTGGTTGAAACTAGTTTGCTTTCCTACCAAAGCAAAAGGAATGTATAAGCATTCCTTGTTTTTCTACTGTGGTCACTCCAACATCAGTTGTTTTTTTACCTTTTAATAATCTTAGTTTTGACAGGAGTAAGGTGGTATGTAGTTGTGGTTTTAATTTGAATTTCCCTGATAATTAGTAATGTTGAGGTTTTTTTTTTTTGTATGTTTATGGACATTTGTCAATGTTCTTTGACAAAAATGTATTCATATTTGCCTACTTTTTGGTAGGACTATTTACTTTTGAGGTCTTATAAATTATCTGCCTGGGCCAATATCTAGAAGTTTATTCTGTTTCCTTCTAGAACTTTTAGGGTTTCAGATCTTATATTAAAAGTTTTAATCCATATTGAGTTAATTTTGTATGTGGGAGAGATGGGGATCCAGTTTCATTTCTCAGTATGTGAATATCCAGCGTCCCCAGCACCACTTATTGAATACAGCATCCTTTCCCCAGTTTATGTTTTGTCTGCTTGAAATGACAAATCAGTTCATTGTAGGTACGTGGTTTTATTTCTGTGTTCTCTATTCTGTTCCATTCATCTATGTGTCTACTGTTACACGAGTACCAGGCTGTTTTCATTACTATAGTCTTGAAATATAATTTGAAGTCAGATAATATGATACCTTCAGATTTATTCTTTTGCTTAGGATTTCTTTTGGTATTTGGGCTCTTTTTCAGTTCCATATGAAGTTTAGGATAATTTTTCTAAACTTTAAAAAAGAGCATTGATATTTTGAGGAGAATTGCCTTGAATCTGTAAATAACTTTGGGTAGAATATACTTTTAACAGTGTTGATTCTTCTGATCTATGAGCCTGGTATGTTTTCCAATTTGGGTCATCTATAATTTCCTTTCAGTGGTTTGTATTTCTCCTTATAAATGTATTTTACCTTTATGGTAAGTATATTCCAAAGGATTTTATTTTCTCTGCAACTATTAAAATGGCATTAAGTCCTTCATCTGACTCTTTACTTGACTGCTGTTTATATATAGAAATTCTATCAATTTGTCTACATTATGTAACCTATGTTTGTACTGGATTTATTTATCAATTCTGAGTCTTTTGCTGGAGTCTCTAGAATTTTGGGGTATAAGATCACATCATTAGCAAGGAGAAATAGTCTTACTTCCTCTACCTTGATGTAGATACCTTTATTTATATCTCCTGCTTGATTGTTCTTGCTAGGACTCCCAGTACTATGTTGAATAGAAGTGGTAACTGGGCATCTTTGTTCTGCTCAGTATCTTAGAGGGAATGCTTTCAACTTTTCTCCATTCATGAGGTTGTCATATATGGCATTTATTGTTTTGCTTTAGGAGGGTCACTGCAGCTCCTCCCAGGGGGTTTCTTGATCTCCACCACCACCAAAGTGAGAGGAAGAGCAAGGCAGTCTGTGGATGGGTTGCATAAGCTGGAAAGGATTTGCAAAGCTTGAGCAGGGCCCAGTTACTGCTTTTATTACCACTAGGGGAAGCTGCTGGAAGAAGAGTCAGGACTAGCTTTCCAGACTGGCATAGCTGTTCTCAGAGGAGGAGCCTAGAAGCTAAGGCGCCAGTCCGGGTCCTTTCTGCCCTTGTGCAGTAGCTTAGTTTTTCCGTGGGGAGGGATAAACATTCTGTGAAGTGGCCACTCTTTGCCCCAGCCTCAGTAAGACTGAGTCAGTACGTGGCATAAAAGGCACGAAACTGACCTCCCTGTCAGTAGGGGGTGCTGGCGGGAAGGAATAAGCTACAGGGCTGTTTCTGGGTCCTGACCCAGCTCTGGTTCAGGGGAGAAGTACTTGAATGCCCTGAGTGGGGCTCTGGAGCTTCCAGATGAGTTTTTAATCTCTGTTGTCTCTGTGGTGGGTGTGGGAGTGCCACTGGGCAGGACAGGGTGGGATGAGCGTGCCCTCCACAGAAGCTGGCAGCTAGCTGCTTTGGTGGGGGTGAAAGGTCAGCTCCCAGTTTCCGGATGAGGCCTTGCGAAGAAGCCGATAAAGTGGGTGGGCCTGGCCAGAAAGTCTCTTAAGGGATTCAGGACTGTTGCAGACCTGCAAACTCACGGCCTTCAGTGGGCCTTACTCTTCTCCCACCCTTGGCTCCAGTCCCCTTGGCATCCCCTGGCAGGCTGGGTACCAGGGAAGCCCAGCACCTCCACACCTGCCCTGGGCCCAAGGCCCCCCACCCAGTCCCAGCTGGAGTGGACAGTGCAGCTCTGCCGTGGGGAGAGGGGTCCCTGTGAGCCCATCACAACCAGGGCCTCAGTGACACTCCCCACGGATCTGCCCGCATGTCCCCTCTGCTCCCAGACCAGGCAGGGACACAGGACCCCTTCGCTTAGGGCCACACCTGGGCTCCAGTCTCTGGGCCTGAGCAGGCTCATAAACCAGCTTGATCAACGTCCCATCTAAGCCGCTACTCCCCAGGAAGGGTGGAACTCCCCAAACAAAACCACGTTCCTACCTAATGGCAGTTTTAAACTTTATTCCTGCCCATAGGCCTCTGGCGCCAATGTCTGTGACATATTATTAGACACGCATTCTCTTTCTCCAACCCTCCCACCCACCCACCACTTGCCTGCAGGGAAGGAGAAAGTGCCTGTTAACCCAGGTGTGACCCCTCTGCGGTGCAGGAGGCTCTGTCTCCCCTCACCTCGGATTAAAATCTGTCCTGTAGTTTACTCACTGTGGTCCCTACATTCGCTCTTCGATTTCCTGAGACTAAGAACTTGGTAGAGAAATTCCAGTAACATCGTCACCAGTGGAGCCTCCCCAAAATGCCACGACCCTGATCTCTGGAAATCAAAGAATGAATTTATGGACCAGCACAAGTAAGCAACGGGACAGATTTTCGGATTTTATTACAGATATTATACATAGAGGAGAAAGAAAACGACGCCTCCACCACCGTGGAGGGGCCCCGGCAGGTCCCGAGTGGGTCTTGATTTTGGCTCTCTGGGGGTTTATATTCGGGTTCTCTTTCGCTGCAGGCAGGGGGGTTTGGGGAAATAGAATTTCTAAAATATGTCGTCGTCATGGGAGTCAGAGGCCTGTGGGCAGAAGTTAATTTTAAAACTGCATTGTGTAGTAGTATGGTCTTATTTGGGGCGTCTGCTCTTCCCCAGGAGAGGCGGCTCAGATGGAGTATTGATCAAACTTGTGCTCAGGGCCAGAGATGGAGTCCACGTCCAGCCTAGGTGAAGGGACCTGCCTCAGTAGGTCACCCCAGGCCCGGCCCTTCCTGCATCCCACAGAGTGCTGGAGGGAGCAGGTTTGATGTCTCTCCCCTTTAGGGGGGTCTGGCTCCAGGGCAGCACCAGGCACCCCGCACCGGGCCAAGCTGGTGGGCCAAGCTGGAGAGCGGGAGCGTGCAGTGTGAGCGCACCTTGGTCCCGGCAGGACCCCAGGCGGAAAGGCCTGAGTCCCATCTTTCCCAGCTGTCACAGCGGGGGAGGAAAGAGGCAGAGAAGAGTCTGTGTGGAACAATGCCATCAATTGTGGTGGGGACGGCGTGTTCCCTGAATGTCCAGGCTCTGCAGCCACAGAAATCACCCAGGCCCTGCTGGATTCTTCTGCATCCTGCACTCTGGGCCAGAGTTGGAAAATATCTGTGTGGAAATGAGCCATGCTAAAACTGAGGAGTTGAGTGCGCTTTTTTCCCCCCCAACTTAGAGCAGGACAGAATTTCAGTGAATAAATAAATGTATCATGTAGCATTAGTCAAAGATGTAATCAAAATTTCCCTAGCTGGATATCCTAACCTGTTTTTAAAAACACAAGACAAAGACACGTGGTAAGTGGGGAAGAAATATGTCCCCTGCCCTCCTGGCTCCGTTCTAGAAGGGCAGAAAGTTCTCTGTAGGGACTGGGAGCCGGATGCCCTGTCCACAAGCAGTTCCCGGTGCACTGGCAACAGCCTCTGGACCTGTGTGTGAAGAAAGTCTCTCCAGCAGGGTGGGAGCCTACAGCTGTCAGAGCCTCAGGGGAGGGAGTAGCAGAGGACTCAACTTACCCTTCTCTCTGGGCTACTTATCTGTGGGGTCGACCTTTGCCTGGATCATTTCATCTCCTTCTTCTTCAGCTCTGCAGTTTCCTCCCACAAAATTTCTTGTAGGTTTTGGCGCTTTTTCCTTGGAATCACATCCGTATTATTATTGTTCATTTTTATTTTTTTTTCTTTTTCATCTAAAATTTTTCCTTCCTTTTCAGATGTTCTGGCCACTTTTTTCCTTCTTTTTTCTTAAGAATTCGTGTTCTTAAACTCTGTTATAATATCTTGTCAAGCACAGTGACTTTATAATAACTTGATAACTGCTAATATGAAAAATGTAAATTATAAGTTATTATGTATGGATAAATGTAAATTGCAAGCAAGAGGGTCCTTCAGATGTGTAAATATGCCTTGCCTGGTTTATATTTGGGAAGTTGCACTGTATTCTAAGAAGGAATTTAAAATTTCTGGAGAGAGTGAGGTCATCGCATAGACCAAAAACTAGTTGTGATGTGAACAGTTGAATATAAAATTCATAGTAAATAGGGTTTGTTTTTAGCATGAGTTGTCCTTAGTTTTCTAAATAATTTAGGATTTTTTAATATTTTCTTTATTAGGTATCTTTAAGAACGTGCTGGACAGTTGAATAAAAGATTCAAACGGATTCTACATCTAAAGGTTTTATTCTTCCTAGTGAAAAGGGTAAAAAAATCCTGTAAAAAGTTGAATAGGCCTGAGAGAACTTTAACTTGCATGACCAATCCTCAGCGACCTTGGTTGTTTTATAGAGGGTCACATTTTATTTTGGTACAGATAAACTGCTGAACAATACCGGCAGTGCATTAAAAGAAAAAGCAATTTTCTGCATTTATCATACCACCTTCACCATTTCTTCCACCCTTACTCACTGATGTGTGCATTTTTTTTTTTCAACTTAAAGCAGGACAGAGTTTCAGTGAACAAATTTATCATGTGCTTCTTAGCATGAGTCAAAGAGGTAGAACAAGAAAATTTCCCTAGCTGGATATCTTAATCCATTTTTAAAACTGAGAGAAAGGGGTTTCACAGTACTTTAATTTGCATGTATTACAGTTATAAATATCATTAGTAAATATCATTTATGTTTGTTTATCGTACACATGTAAATGTCTAGTATTATTTGTACATTTATATCATTTATACACTATTTGCATGTTTTATATTTAACTATAGTGGATATAAACATTATCCTAAATATTAAGGGATCTGTTAGTACAAAAACACTACTCAGTGGACTTTTTTCCTTTGTTCAGTTGTTCATTTCTCCTCACTTCTATCCTCTTTTAATCAGTTTTATTGAGTGATTTCTCCTTATTTCTTCGGTTCCAAAATTTAGATGTTAAATTTTGATTGACTAATTGATGCTTTGAAGTAATCAATAGACTTTAGAGCTGAGGAAATGCAAGTTTGATAACCACCAGCAGGTACCAGCAGGTACTTATTAGGAAACATAAAGGGATTCAATTGTGCAACAAAGTTTCTGAAATATTCAAATATTTGTGAAGGAAATAAGTGGGTAAAGAGTTTAGACCGTATTATAATTTAGGTGGTAAAAAGTTGGCTTTGTTTTGTTTGCAAAGGTAATGACCAGATAGTTCTCAGAGTCAGATTAAACCTTATCTGAACTTCTTTCCCTTGTACAATCTTTTTCTTTTTTTTTAAACATTAAGAGGGTACCAAGGGTTAAGCTTATACGGATCATTTTTGTAATACTTGAGTCCTGGCTCTAGGAGTGTCCATCACTCAGACAGTGTTCACTTTACTCCTTAGGTTGTTTGTTTATTTGTTTGTTTCTTGTTCTCTTTCCCTCCTGCCCCTCCTCAACCAAGACCAGGGCTCCTCAAACTTTTTAAACGGGGGGCCAGTTCACTGTCCCTCAGACTGTTGGAGGGCTGGACTGCAGACCCAGGACTTGGCTGCTAAGCAGGACAGGCAGCGGTGGCAAAAACACCTGGCGGGCTGGATAAATGTCCGAGGAAGGCTGCATGTGGCCCGCGGGCTGTAGTTTGAGGACGCCTGACCAAGACCCTGGTTGAGTCTTGGGAGATTTTGCGTTTCCGGGAATGTGTCCATCTCCTTTGCATTCTCTAGTTTATTCATGTAGAGATTTATTTAGTGCTCTCATGGATGTTTCGTATTTCTGCAGTATTAATTGTATCGTCACCTTTCCATTTCTGATTGAGCTTGTTTGTTTTTTTCTCTCTCTCTCTTTTCTTTTTTTTTTTTTTTTGGTTAATCTAGAAAAAGTGTGTCACTTTTATTTATGTTTCCTAAGAACTGACTTTTTGCTTTGTTAATCTTTTGTATTGTTATATACATCTTTTTTGTTTTCCAATTCATTTAGTTCTGCTCTGACCTTTGTTGTTTCTTTTCTTCTGTTGGCTTCTGGTTTGGTTTGTTCTTCTTTTTCAAGTTCCTTGAGGTGTGACATGAGTTTGTTAATTCATGAGGTTTCTTTCTTTCCCGAGGAATGAGTTTTTCCTGAGAAACACTTTTGCTGTGTTACAGAGAACTTGATAGCTTATATCCTCTTTTTCATTCACTTCAAAGCACTTTATTTATTTCTACCTTTATTTCATTCTTGACCCAATAATTGTTGAACACTAGGTTGTTTAATTTCCATCACTTTGTGTATGCTGGAGTGTTTTTCTTGTGATTGATTTCTAATTTTTTTTCTGCTATAGTTTGAGAAGGTACATGGTAGAATTTCAACATTTTGAATTTGTTGAGACCTGTTTTGCCGTCTAAGATACAGTCAGACTTGGGGAATATCCCATGTGCTGCTGAGAAGAATTCGTATTCTGTAATTTGGGGTAGAATCTTTTGTCTATGTCTGTTAGGTCCACCTGATTTAGAGTTTAACTCTAGCCTGGTACATTCTTACAATCACTTACAATCACTTTTCAGGTCTTGACATTTCTTAAATTTTTAGTTATATGAGGGGGAGTGTCCATGTTTGTGGAGTTTTTTTCTTAAGAAGATAAATGCTTAAAAGTTGCTTTCACATAATATTATATAAACCGAGTGTTACTGACTGGTATTCAAAATGCTTTGAAAACTGGTAAGAGGGTGGGTTTTTGTCTGGTTTTGCTCATTACTCATCTGTATTTCCCTGAAGTTTTACTCAAGTTTATCTTGTTATTTTGGGGCCTGCTAATCTTGTTATTATGTTGAAATCCTGTTGTATGAAATTAAAATGATTTTCCTTGAACATGGAATAAAGCTTTATTTTTATTTATTTTTTTGAATTAGGATCTTGCTCTGTTACTCCAGCTAGAGTGCAATGGGGTCATCAGAATTCACAGCAACCTCAAACTCCTGAGCTGAAGTGAAACTCCTGCCCCCATCTTCTTGAGTAGCTGGGACCACTGGTGCACTGCCATGCCTGCTGAATTATTTTTTTATTTTTTACAGGATGAGTTTTGTTCTTTCTCAGGATAGTATTGAACTCCTAGCCTCAAGTAATCCTCCTGCTTCAGCCTCCCAATGTGCTAAGATTACATGTGTAAGCCACTGCAACCTGCCCGAAAATTCATATTAATTTAACACAGAATACGTGATCTATACCACCCTAATTTTTATTTCTTGTGCCTTCATTAGTATCCTATTAACATATTTGCCTAATACACATCCAATCCTTCTATACTGCTGTCTAGCATAAAAATGACAGAGGTAAGGAAGGAACGAGAGATAAGATGAATGATGACTTATTTTTCAGTATGTGAGTGTAAGAGGAGCGTTGGCTTCCATCTTTTAAATCCCCATTTGCAACATCATGTTTAACTATTACAGCTGACTGACTTGGCAGTTCAATGTAATAAACATGGATTGAACATCTACTAGCTGCCCACTCCCTGGTCGGTGAGAAACAGAAAGAAGAATGATACATGGTCATAGAGCTTCAGAAGTTCATCATCCCTCGGTGAAGATCAATGAAAACATAAATATGCTGATTCCACAGCTATTGCTCAGTGATAGGAGAAGTAGAAACAAAATTTTGTGTGCGTGTTCAATGTGGAGAACTCAAGTTTCTCTAAAACTGTTCTGAGAAGGCTTTATGTAATAAGAGGGTGACATTTGTACTACACCATAGTCCTCACACTGCCTGCTATATCACGTCCATTTTAAAATTAAGATGGCCAATCAAGTCTACGGTAATTTGTTCTTTGACCTCTGTATTCTAGAGACAAATGTGACCCCTCACGAGTGATGTGTTGTAGAAGTGCTGGTTCCTGATGCAAGTGATTACTAGATAAGTCCATCAAAAGTATTCTCTCTAGGGTTAGGCCGGATAATTGTGAGGTGGTTGAACTGTCAGTAATGAAGGGAGTTTGGGATGAAGACTCATTCAGAAAGAAAACTGCAAAGAGAAAGGGACCGAGGACTGGTTCCCAGGGCTGTCTTGCTTCCAGAAAGCTTTGCTCCATTCTATGCCATAAGTTGGCCAAAACTCTCTCTTCTATTTGACATCAAAAGACATACATTAACTTGATTTTGAATTATAAAAATAATTTATTGTTAGGAGATTTTCAGGACATCATTCCAAGCAGAAACTATGGGTCAGATAAAAGTTAGTCTTTCAGAAACGCATGGCCAACTAACCCAGTTAGGCCAATATACTTAGGAAATGGGTTAAAGATGTCATGAGAAAATGGAACAGCGATTTGGGGCCATATTGTGGCAGTGTTATTATGTATGCAGTAGAGAATTACATACATTATCATTTAGAGCATATAGGGTAATGGGAATAGAAATTCAGAAGGCATACATTATGCTTTGCTTCAGACAATCCAGCTTTACTGTGGTGGTTCTAGCATAACTATTAATGCTGACCTCTTTTATTCTCAGTTTGGAAGTTTGATTAAACAATCAATCTAGAATGCTTCTCCTTGGGAGGCTACACATTATTATTCTTATTCTTCTTATTATTATTAACATGCCTGTAGGTATTTTTCTATATAAGACTATGGAAGTTGTGATCAATATGAACAGACTTACTAATGAAGTTCTTGCCGTTAGTTTGTGCCCAACTCTTTTGATGCATATATTGAAAATGCTTAATCTCGAAGCATATACTGGCTCCCAGGGACTTTCTCAGCATAATGATTAGTCAAATTTGGACAATAAAGAGGCTTATTAGTTATTCCTTTAAGTGTCTGCAATACAAATATCTATTTGCAGAATAGTTTTCTTGTGCTAATAAATTTGTAGTGAACAAAATGCAGCTGGCATGTGCCTGTAGTCCCAGCTACTTGGGAGGCAGAGGCAGGAAAATTGCTTGAGCCCAGGAGTTGGAGGTTGCTGTGAGCTGTGATGCCACATCACTCTACCCAGGGTGACAGCTTGAGGCTCTGTCTCAGGAAAAAAAAAAATGCAGAGTTGTATTTTTGTTGACAATTGACATTTGCTGTCTGTCTTCAAATAAACACACTCCAGTGTTGCTGGCCTGAATCTGAATGGCAATAGCCTTTAATATCATGTGGGCTACAAAGAATGTAGAGAACAATCCTCTCTCCAATCACGTACCTTCCCAGGGCAGGCAGAGGCATTCTCTGATTATGCAAATGGCCTATTTAAAGATAACGTGTGTACAAAGGAAAGTAATGGAAGGTCATTTCTAAGACTGGATAGATGGGTGGAAAATTCCAGAGTGCTTTGCCAAGCACCTGGCATTATTTGAATGACAGCTGATGATTAGACTCAGAGAAAGGAACTCGTATTATCACAGGTGACATGTGACTAATTGAAGAGGTTGCTTATTACAGAATTGGTCAGTTTCTGTTCAGCTACATTCAGGATCCAAGGACTGCCCTGAATGAACACAGAGCACACAGTGTTTTCTTAGGGGAACTAAATGAAGGTGGGAGGAAAGGGGAAGAAGTCTTGCTGAGGGTGTAACGACTCACAGCAGGCTTGAGATGTGTGCTGCTGAGAAGATGCTCACAGCACAGTTTTAAAGTGGCAGAGGAAATAAGAGATAACATACCTTAAAGATAGATTTTTATGTCATTTTCTAACTATACTCAACTGCAGCTTCTTTTGGAAGCATGAGAAATCCAACGGATTTAGGAGTCATTATGATATGTATCACTGTTTTCTAGATAATATTATGCCACCAGGCATCTTGGCTGAATATTTTAAGATCTTGACAGTGCAGACTGTAAGTATCTGTGCTTCAATTAGAATGTTCAGAGATTTCACATCTTTCAAAGGGGGTTCGCCAAAGGCTTCCCCAGTCTGCACACGCTGCTGCTCTGCCTCTCCTCTGGGTTTTATTGAATCTATTAGAAGAAAAACACATCGCTGGGTCGTCAGAGTTCTTGCTGACAACACCTGTCAGTCTGTCACTCTACTTCAGAGACAGACACTGTAGGTTGGCATTTGGCAGAATTAGAAAGAAAATGGGAAAAAACGTATCTGAGATAATTATTCTTACAGAAGGAACAATACAACTGTTATTATTTGAAAATAAATTCAAGGAAGTCCTTAGGAAGTAAAGATTAGAATGATTATGCCATAAATAGTGATTGATTATGTTAGAAATCATGGTGGATTTTTGTTTTATTTATTTATTTATTTTTAGAGACAGAGTTTCACTTTGTCACCCTCGGTAGAGCGCCATGACATCACAGCTTACAGCATCCTCCAGCTCCTGGGCTTAGGTGATTCTTTTACCTCAGCCTCCCGGGTAGCTGGGACTATAGGTGCCAACCACAACCCCTGGCTTTTTTTGTAGTTGTTGCAGTTTGGCCGGGGCCGGGTTCAATCCTGCCACCCTTGATATATGGGGCCAGTGCCCTACCCACTGAGCTACAGGTACCGCTCCAGGTAGATTTTTAAATACAGTTAGGAAAGTTTTTTTTTTTTTTTTTTTTTTTTTGAGACAGAGCCTCAAGCTGTCCCCCTGGGTAGAGTGCCATGGCATTACAGCTCACAGCAACCTCCAACTCCTGGGCTCAAGCGAGTCTCCTGCCTCCGCCTCCCAAGTAGCTGGGACCACAGGCGCCCGCCACAACGCCCGGCCATTTCTTGGTTGCAGCCGTCATTGTTGTTTGGCGGGTCCAGGCTGGGGATTCGAACCCGCCACCTTAGGTGCACGTGGCTGGCGCCCTAGCCGGTTGAGCTATAGGCGCCGAGCCAGTTAGGAAAGTTTTAAATAATCATATGGTTTACATCTATAACAATATATATACTTTTTCAGAATCCATTTGCATTGAAAGGCAAATATTTCATATAAATTATTATATGAAAATTTGCCTAAGAATTTGTCTAATTATTATATGAATAATTTGTCTATAATTTATCTAATAATGAGTCTAGAATATCAAGTGTTTGAATATAGAAACAAATTTTAGACAAGTAATTGGCTTCAGGAAATCTTTGAGAATTAATCTTATATAGCAGTTTAAAACTTAATAAATAATAGATATGTCCAAGAGTGATGATTTTTAAAAAATGTTTTTTTTAGACATTCATCTTATTGTTTTTTTTATTGATTTACTTTTTATTTATTCAGTAAACAATAAGTCACACTTAATATAATATTTCATGATATTATCTAAGTACAGATAAATTGCTTATAAAAAGTACGTAATCAGATTTCCTCTTCACTGATGTGTTACTTTCCTTAAAATCAGACCCTTCCCTCATCAGAGTGATACCAAGGCACCACCCACCCACACACACACACACTATGCTCACACAGGTATTTTACACTTGTTTTTGATTCCTGCAGTTTTCCTTTTCTTCTTGTTTCTGAAGTTTACTGTACTTCTTTGAACATTGTCTTAGATAAGTTAGAGAAATCACTCAGGAAACTCCAATCTTCCAGATATGAGAAAACACTTCCTCCCCTTTGGGTTATAGCAGAATGAACCAGTTCACCGAGATTTCTTCCACCAAAACAGTGACAAAATTTCTTATACTTGTTTTTTAGCTTCTTTGTCTCATTTTTTGAAGATAAAAAGGTCAACCATGACCTCCAAAAGAAAAAAAAATGGAAATTAATGAAAATGAATTTGAAACAATCTGTGACATGATGTTTTTGAAGTGATCACTCGAGAACTTTCCTTAGGAAACTATCCATAAGTGTTTGTTAATTATTAATATTCTTTAGTATGGTTAAATATATATGTTGTTAAATATATAGGCATCTTATACAAATTATTCTTGTATTTATTTCTGACAGAAGAAAATAATGTGTACAGGATTTTGTATCTCCTCAAATCAAATATTTATGCCTTTTTGACTATAAATGATTTTTAATTTTGTTTAACAATGTAATAATACTTTTTCTACAGTTTGGTATGCTTTTTTATTTCTGTATGTGTGTGTATATATGTGTGTGGATATTTATGTCAACAGCTCCTTTCAATTTTATTTTTTTGAGGCAATATCAACTCTACTTGTATAGGCTAGAGTGCCATGTCATCCCAGCTCACAGCAGCCTCAAACTCCTGAGCTCTAGTGATCCTCTTGCCTCAGCCTCCAGAGTAGCTGGGACTATAGATGTGTATCACCACACCTGACTACTTTTTTTCATTTTTCTATTTTTGTTACAGACGGGATCTCATACTTGCTCAGACTAGTCTTGAACTCTTGAGCTCAAGCAACCCACCTTCTTTGGCCTCCCAGAGCGTTAGGATTACAGGCATGAGCCAGTGTACCTGACCTCAATGTCTTCCTTTTTTTCTATTAAGGAAGTTTTGCAAGATGATAATTACAGTAATAACAATAAATAATTTTAAAATTCACTTAGGGCATAATATTTCCTGACGTTACTCTATGTCTTATGTTCTTTATTCAAACAGTGTTATCAAAAGAAATAAATGCCTTCACTGATTTTCTGGGGAAAATGTTTCTAAATAAAAAAGTGTCCCATTAGTCCTAAAAGTACAGCTTTAATGTCATCCTTCAAAATCTGACCCACTGCCATATTTCCTTTATTATAATTATTTTTTATACTTCGCTGAAGAAGAAAGATAGAAGTTTTCCCTCAAAAGGCTCTGTCAGTGAATGAGGAATCAGGGGAACCACAGGGAAGGAGCTAAGAGCTTGCCTTTACAGATGTTCTAGCTAATTCTAATGTGCACTCGTATTTGGGAATCACTGCTCTTAAGTATGTAGCTTTTTATTGTAAATGTAAAACTTCACATCAAATACGCTTTCTGCAGCTGCCTGGTTCATTCAGAAATGGAGTCCTATGCTCACGTCTTTATATCATCTGAGCATCATTTGTTCGCATTCTGAATTTCTTATTGTTTATCTCAAACAATAGCAGGGTTTCTCCCCCAAGAATGTTTTCCTGAATTTCCTTTTCTAAAGATAGTAATTTTGCATAAATTCCCACAAGCACAGTTTTCTAGACAGACATTTTTCATTATTTTTTTTTCCTGAAGCTTCCACCTAGACATTTTTTTAAATAGATTTTTTCATAATTCTATCTTGGGGCACACACAGCAATTGGGGTGGAGGTGAATAAAATACTTTTTGTGTGATCTAACAATAGCCTTAAATTAAAACCCTGGTAGCCCATCATTCCACATACCAGCCACAGGTCCCGACCATTTGGGTATTGGCTTGAGTAAGCTCAGCTGCTCCCTGGTGGTGTAGAGGCTCTTACAACTTAAGATTTTAACCCTCCTGTTCACTTATTTGCAGGCAACTTTTATCAGCTGTTTTGGAGGTGACACAGTATGCTTCCAGAAACATCTTACAAAATATTACTCACGCAAGACCAAGAGTAAGATTAAGCAAATTTGCAGTCTATCATATGCCATGAAAGCTTAGAAGTACCAAGATCTGAGTCAATCTTCAGCTTTCACACTAAGGCTTTGCCCAGAAAGTTTGCTCAACTTATTGGACAATCATAAAATAGCAGAGTACATATGAGTAATTACTGTTATCACAAAATTTTAATGCTTTTTCCTTAGGAGATTCTTTTAAGAAACATTTAGGACATTAAGTGGACTGCTGATACCTATTTACCTTAGTAAAGGGCTGGGATAATTATGTTTAACACTTGATATATTAAAATGATTATTACAGGGGCAGCACCTCCTGTGGCTTGAGGAGTAGAGCGCTGGCCCCATATACCAGGGCTGCCAGGTTTGAACCCAGCCCCAGCCAAAAATTAAAAAAAAAAAAAAAATTGTTTCCCAATAAAAGAAAAAGCAAAAAAAAAAAAAATGAATATCTTATATAGACTCTGATTATTCCAAACCATTTTAATTGACCAACAGTATATAAATATCTATAGTATACTTGATTTCTATTCCAACTTTCTTCTATAACCTGATCAGAAAGTAAATTCCCATTATCCACTCAGCATCCAGCAGCTAGGATGAGAGTGGAGGGATCTTATTGTGATTTTAAATAATCTAAAGTGAGAAATATGCTACCTATCAAACACGAAAAAGTGGTTGTATTCTTTTTAATTTATTGATAAATTTACCTTGTAGGCATTTATTCTTTGAAAAATAAGAGTTTAATTTCTTACGATTCTTATGACCCTAGACATCTTTTGAAGTCCAGCATTGAGAGTAAACTTTATTAACAGTGATTCTGTCTTAGGAGAAAATATAAAAACCATTAAGTTTGCGTGTGTATGTGTGTGTGTGGTTTATAGAATAGGAAAGAGGAAAAGATGTGAGGCTTTCAGGGAAACAGAGAGTGAATTAAGAAATGACTTTCAGAGAGAACTTAAGAAAAAGGAGGAATAACTCAGTGGCCATATTTCAGCTTAAATAATGGCATTAAAACAGAATTTCAATTATGAGATGTAATTTTTCTAAAGAAAAACATTAATTTTGTTTCAAAAATTATGCACAGTAAAGTTGCACTTGACCGGGAATCCATTTGGCAGATGGCCGAAAGAAAACACACACATCTGTCTATTGTTTTGATCAACTCCAACACTATTGATATTCAAGGATGTGTTTTATAATTTTGAAAGGAAAAATTACAAGGTACACATATTCTGATAGTTACTGAACCTAAATTTCAAGCTCCTCTTCAAATTCACATAAAGAAGGAGATCTTTGGGTTTAACTGCTATGCCCAGATCATCCTCAGAAATGAGTTTTAATGTTTATCTAGAAGTCTAGTCAGGCTAGATGTTTAAAAGGGTCAGGCAGAAGTTATTCCTAGTTAACTGGTTTAATGGAAGTCTTAATAGATGGAATAACTGTGGAGGAAATTTATTCTCAGTATTGAACTTGATTATAAGGTTGTGACAATCTCAGGAGCATCTGTGTAGTACGTGCTTTTGACCAGACATTGTATAGTGTAGCCTCAGAGCAAGTAGCTGAGGAGGTGGCTTATGGATCTTGAGGGCTTTGGAAAGGAGTAAAGTCAGTGAATTTACATGTCTTTATTCTGACACTACCAAACTTCCTGAATTAAGGTCATGTAAGAATCATTATGCGGCCTCTACCATATAGAGGGTAATATCTGAGGCAGTGTTGAAACATTATAAGCAAAAAAACGAATAAACCAGTGTGTGACCTTGAGAAGATGAATGTTGGAGAGTTTTGCACCAACCCTAATTTCTACTGGTTATTTATATGTGCCCCCTCACTGAGTCTGACCTCCGTACCTTAAAGTAGGAGAGCTCTCTGTCCACTTGGTACTGTCTCCTTCCACTGGGACAATTCTCACTTATTCCTGTGCCTCAGCTCCTGTGCCTCTCAGAGTCTCCTTCCCCAGACTCTAGCTGGGGACACCGCTATCTTTTACTGCTCCTGGACCTCCCTGCCTGTACCTAAGCAATGTGAAGGCGAAGATCAGGCTTTCTTGGGTTTCTATTCCCTGATTTAGTCCAGCAGCGCAGGTGGCCAAGCAGTGTGTCCACAGGAGCCGGGGGAGAAGGATCAGGCTGTGGATGCTTCCCCTGCTCACAGCCTGCAGAAGCAGCACCATCCAGCTCTTCCAGGGCAGAGAAGAGCTTCCCGCAGGTCAGGGAAACTCAAGGCACGTACCACAGCTGAGTGCAGTGTACAAGTCCTCATGTTTCAGGCTTTTAAAATTCACTTTATAGGTTTGGGTTTTAATTTTTACAGTTTGAATGAGAGGAGGAGGAAGAAGAGGAGGAGGGCGGATGTCGTTAAGAGAAACTGCCACCTGCCGTGATAGAATCGTCTCTGGAGACAAGAGGGACAGCATGAGACAAGGACATCGTCTCTCTCATTTTATAAGTGTGTTTTACAGGTTTTAATCTTTTTGTGTTAGAATCTTTAAGGGCAGACATTTTCTACCTTGCAGCGGTTGGGGTCAGGGTGAAAGGAATATAAAAGCGATCGATAGTAGCGTATAAACATGGACGCGTTAGAAGTGGCTTTCATTTACAACCCCGGGCAGAGTCGGACATTCAGTACGTTGTAATGTCAGTCTGTCTGAATAGAAATAAATTACATTTAATTCTATGCTTTTCCCTCTGCCTTGGACAAACAGCAACAGAAATACATCTGAATATGTGTTTACATGTGGGTTTATCTAGAGGGGGAGAGAGAAAGAGAGTGCCCTTTCTTACTTTTTCCAATAGGTAAATCTGGCGACTGAACGCAATTATAAATTCTGTGGTCCACCGAGGTCTTTAGTGACGGGAGATTTGCACCCTCTTACCTCGTAAACAAAGGGCCATGTTCACAGGTCCAGCTGATTGGCCTGATAGATATTCAGGGAAAAAGGAAAAAAAAAATAGAGTGTGATTGATGCTCATAAACAGACATGAGGTTTGTTCATTAAAATATTGAGCTAATCCTGGACTTTCCCATGTATTTCAAGGGTCCCATGTAAAACGGAGCCCTGCGTTGGTGTGGCTTTCAGGCCCCCACCTGATTCACAGTTATTTATGTCTGTGAAGGGTCAGTGTCTATTGAAAGGCCACACAGCAGTGCTTCGCCTCTGCACATAAATCATAAATGACATGTTTTTCCCTTTTATAAGAGTAATGGGCTACAGGTCCTATAGTTGTGAGATAATGCTTTTCAAATCTCCAGTCTCACATCCTCACCACAAAAGGGAGGAAAATAAATGAAAGAGTGTGGAGACGTGGAGGGGGGAGGGAGCGAGGGGGTCTTGTGTGAGATGAGGGGATGCTGGCACCACCTCTGCAATCTTGTGTGATGCTCACCTTGTCCCTCAACCCACAATTTGTGCTACAAATCAGACTGTGTGAGATGAAACAGTCAAACTAGTGGAGAGTCATTTTGAAATGGGACAAAACAACACTGAGAGTCCTGGAGGGTGCGACTTGGACAGTGTGTCACCAATCTCTACTCACGGCTCAGCATCTGAGATATTTAGTAGAGGAACCTAAAATACCATTCCATCTAGTTAACTCGTTAGAGATAAGGTGAGCGGAAACCACCAGGAGGGTGCATATTCTGTAAGCTAAACTGCACACGAGACATACACGGATACTCTATTGATGGAAATGCTGCAGTGGTTTTGAAGGAAGTAATATTTTCCTCATTACCAAATAAAGAACACATAGTAATGAGGAAAGTTGATAGTGTCTAGATGTTGGGTTGACAATATGGTTTGAACAGAAGTAAAAATTAAAAATAAAGGCACTTCCCCACACAACACAAATTGGGAACTTGATTTTAGAAAACGTGTTTTACCACCCTGAGCCTCAGCTGTTATGAAGATTGGAAAAGATAATTTTTTAAAACACTCGGTAGGATGAGAGACATATAATAAGTGCTCAGTATAAAATTAAAGCTACCCGATAAATCTTTAAACAAGAGAATAAGATTAGATATGCTGTATTTTAAAAGATTAGTACTAGCTGTAAACATCATGAATCTTACCATGCCATCAGACAACTTCCAAGGCAAAGCACAGATTTAGATGTAAAGTCAAGTTATCTTAGAACCAAAACAAATTTGTTTATTTCTTGATGCCCCAACAAATGACAATAGTAATCCCCCAGAATGTATTTGTTTCTCTACAATGTAATTCCTTTGTATCACCCCTCCCAGGGCGGCAGCAGAACAAAAGAAATGTTATTTCAAAGAGTTTAAATGTTATACAATTTGGAAAGAACTTTTCATCTCTTGAGTGATCTTTTTTTCAAAAGGAAAGGGAATTATTTAGTTGATCTCTTGAGTGTATTTTTAGCCTTATATTTGGATAACAATCAGCTCATAATTATCTAAGAGTCTATTAGATCAACTGAGCCCCAAATCAGGCTTTCCTGGAGCTCAGATTTCACATTTCCTTTCAGATGGCATCTCTATTTCAGTAACTGTGTTTTGATCATCATGGTTGAGGTTATAGGAGAGAGATGTTTTCACATTCCAGATGGTTGACTGTGTTCTGTAGTATAATTTTGCAGTGTGTGTTACCTATTAAAAATCTGGTCTAGACCCTTTATTTAAAACATTTCTACGTATATCTTAGATATTGATTTAAGAAATGGTAATAACCAAGTCAGTGGTATCTCCATGCACTAACTGTTACCTGACAGCATTGTCAGCATGGAGGGGATTATAAATCTCTTACTGGTCCCAGGAGACCCTTTTTGAAAGCTGTCAGGCTAAATGCAGGAAACTGTTTTGTTTGCTGTGCGGAATTGCTGCAGTCGCTGCCTATGCCCTGGCAGCGTAGTGTGTGCTGGCATTGGCCTTTTCTCCTGGGTACAATGTTTTGAGCATTTAAATTCTTGAAATAGAATGGATCTGTTCCAAGTGGCATGATTGGTACAGGCAGTACAAGTTTATTAGAGAGACTAGGGTTTGCCCTTAGTCCTGAAAGAACTATTACTTAAGTCTTAAACAATCTTTATTGTTGTATGAGAGCATGAGGTCTAAAGGATTCATTTTATGCTGATAGTACTGCGGACACGAGATGCAGAGCGCAGTGGTCTGCGTGCAGAATGCATGATGTAAGTTACTCAGGTAGAACTTAATGTGATGGTGTCAGCAAGGTAAATCAAAGTCAGATGCACATGTACACACACACACACATATATAATTATGTTCCTATTTAGGCAATTTCATATTGAGGCTTTCATATGTACTTGATACATCTCTATTATATGAAAACTATCATTTTGGCAATATTTATAAAAATCTATATTAAGATGCCTCCTTTTGGCACAAGATGGCACTTTAACTTCAGAGATCCAGTGTAATCTCAATGCACTTTCTCCTTGCAAATGGAAAACGTGTAGTACTTCCTCCTCAGAAAGCAGAAACCAGAGCTAGAAACAGATACAGAAAATTAGAGCATAGCTGTGCAATAAAAAGGCGTTTACGTTATACTGTAAGAAAGGGTGGCAGAATATTGCTGCAATAATCTTTTGTTTAATAAGTTTGAAAATTAAAAAGTGAGTTACTGTGATTTTGCACGTGAACATAGGACGACTCCAGAAATGGTTTTCATTTTTCATGTAATTCTTCATCAATGTCATTTCCATAAATCATGCTTAAGATACTCTGTTGCGAATTTAAAAAATTCCATGACTGTGTTTGTATTATGTCACCTGATCGGTTACTTGTATTCTCACTGATGTCACTCCAATTGCTGCCGCTGTTTGGATGTGCGTGCGTGCGTGCGTGCTTGTGTGTGTGTGTGTGTGTGTGTGTGTGTCTGTGTGTCTCTGTGTGTGTGTGTCTGTGTATCTGTATGTAGGCATTTACCTTGTACAAAGAATGACAATTGTGTTCCCCAGCAGATCCCTTTGGGAATTTACTATTCTCATTCCCATGCATTGTAATGTGTTGTATCAATGCCCCTATTACTGGATGTCTCCATCGTCTAGTGGTATTCATCATCCTCTAGAGAAGGCGCATTGAGTGGTGCTGAATTTAAGATGCATCAGCTTGTCAGAGTTGCTCCTGCCCTTCTCCCCTTCATACTCAGCTGACAGCATTGTTGGCTCATAGTGTTATTCATTCTTCATTTTCCTGAATGATTTGAGACAGAGTTTTTAATATTTGGGGGACAACTTTACCATACTCCTCTGTTTGGTAAGGTCCATGATTTCTAGACCACTATGACTAAGGAAATGACAGGTCAAGAAAGGTTAAATAGCAGGGTTGGAATTTTGGAATACATGTATATTTACATCATTGCACCATTGTGAAGAAGCATATAAAACAAAGATATGGTAGGACCATAGATTAAAATTGTTTGAGGACATGTAATGATCACAATAAAACTTCATCTGTTGTTTACAGTGCATAAAGGCTTATTGAGCATTTTCATATATATATATATGCTTTCTTTGTTTTAAAGTACTAAATCTGTTATTTCATGAATGCAAATTATATTCTGATTTCTCCATTTATAAATAGGTTTAAAATTTTTGACCTGTCTACCTCTGGGGTCCTTCACTGAAACCACTGAGTTCTGTCTTGGTAATTTTAGCAGAAAGGGGTTTGTGATATTTGATAACCTCATGGAGTTTGCAGTGGCCAGGGAAGCAAGGCTCAGACGTGGCAGTCAGAGCAGAGACATCAGCAGCTGTGCTGCCAACAGCTACTGCTCCGAGCTGGTCACTGTGGATGGACACAGAGCTATCCCAGACAGAGTGGGACCTCACCTCTGGCACCCCAAGGTCCGGAGATGAGCCTCCCACCCAGTGATGTTCTCATCTCGCTCCTGCCCACATTTACTTTTCAGGAAGTCAAGGAGGATTAGTAAAACTTAAACCACATGATAGCATCCTAGAACTAAGGGAATCTGGGAAACCTTAGAACAATAAGTGCGCAATGTGGGAACTTTTACCATATATACATGGTTTTCATAAGTTTGGGGGCAGATGTGAACTTTACGTGACTAAAAAAGATTTTATTGCTCTTTTATTTCAGAAACAGAACTCAAATTTTAAGGTTCAATTCTTTTTAAGGAACAGCAATCACATCCACTCTGAAGTTGTGAATATATTCAAAATTATAATATTTTAATATTTAAATTATCTGTATTGTTAAGATCCCTTGGGAAATCTCAGCACTATCTAAGCTTATTTCTGTATATTAGAAATACTCATTTAAAAGTGTGAAACCTCAGTTTCATTTTAGTAGCAATATGATCATTATGTATCCCTAAGGCTAGAAGAATTTTGGGCATAAAGGCAAAATCAGTTGGCTCTAGCACCAGAGGGGAAGAAAAAGAAAGAAAATTTAAAAAAAGAAAATTTCTTGCTGAAGTGCTTGTGCTGGTGTTTCATAAGGAAGTTTTATTTTAAGGAAATGATCTTATGACAGTAGATCTTACATAGAGAAAAAAATAGCTGTAATCTCACACATTTCTAGTTCGTACAGAACCAGTGCTACTTACCAATTTTGGGTGATTGTATCCGAATCTTAAGTTGTTATAGTCCTCCCTCACAGTTTCTTCCATACCCCCATACAAGGATGGCCACTGAGGTCTTCCACTCCCTCTGGGCTTTGTAAAGTCAAGTGTTTTCTTTACATGACTTCACTCCGTCTCCTAGGGGTGGGTTCCACGGATAGTATAAGAAGCACCTTAAAAGTTAATTTCACGGTATGGTTGACTGTCATACTTTCTTTAAAATTATAAAACTCTGTGGACTGTATGTCAGCATCTTTTGTAGAAACATCTACCTCTGACTATTCCTTAAATATCAAATGTTATCACGAGCAGAAAACCCATGCAACAAATATATGCAAAAAGAAAACATTCTCATTAGAGAGAAAGCAGATGTACCTTGTGATAGATTAAACTTGTAGGCCTCCTCAAACCATGGCCCACAGGCCACCTGCGGCCCACTGAGAACATTTATCTGGCCCGCCGGGTGTTTTTGCCGCCACTGCCTGTCTTGCTTAGCAGCTGACTCGTCCTGAGGCTTGTAGTCCAGGCCTCCAATGGTCTAAGGGACAGTGAACTGGCCCCCTGTTTAAAAAGTTTGAGGACCCCTGGATTAAACAGGTTCATGGCTTGGAACCAGCGTTTCAGTGCTACCAGAAATCTTTTCTTTTCTTTTCTTTTCTTTCTTTTTTTTTTTTTTGTCTTTGCTTGTATTAATTTCGTATACAGTCTTTGTCAACATGGCGGAGACAATGATACTTGGTGATCCAACTTTCTTTCACCCCAATCATTCTACGGGGAAAAGGTGTCCCACCCCTGACAAGCATTTTGCCAATCTCAGAGAGCAATGCTATTGAACATTGGGGTGACTTGCTGGTGGATTATTAACCATTAACAGCAGTCTAGAGCGTTAGGCTTTCTGGGCCTATCCCAGATGACCATCCCTACATCCTGGGGAAGAGATTATTATGACAGAAAACCACACTAGGACCACAAGAAATGGAGGAAAGCATTTTAAGAAAGGGGGCTACTGTTCAGAAAACAGCAGGAAGAGACCCCCACAAAGTTTCCCCTGTTCTGGCTTCCAAGCTCCTCTCATTCTGTAGATTCTGGTGAGTCTGGTTTCTGCTCAGATGCTGCAATGGTCTTAAGTTTTGGCAGCTTAGAATAACAAATGATATAATAACAACACTGGACATTCCAGTGGCTCTAAACTGCTGTCAGTCAGCTCAGCAAGTAGCTTAATATTTTTTCATGGATTTTTTGGAAAGTGTTTATAAAGGACAAAGAGGTAATGTGAATCATGATAATATAATACTCATTAAGCACTTATGACAGAGAGCATCAAAAGTGAGGAACATTAATCTTACTGCTGCAGCTGTATATTTTATGCCTTTTATTATCCATTCTCTTTCTCCGAACCAAACACCAGATTATGCTGGTCTCCTTCTTTATGCCCCAGAGCAGCATTTTAATGATTACATCCAAAGAAGATGGTGAAATTTTTAAATGGGAATCCACAGATACTGTTTTGGTCCACGTTTAGTTGATACAAGATCATACCAGTCCCTCCTTACTTGTCTGCAGAAGCCGTTCAGACACACGTCTCTGACATAGGACAGTCCCAGGTATCAGTGTCCAGTGCTTGGTTAACATTTAAAAAATACTGCTTGGAGCCGGGTGCAATGTTCATGCCTGTAACCCTAGCACCCTGGGAGGCTGGGGTAGGTGGATTGCTCAAACTAAGGAGTTTGAGACCAGCCTGAGCAAGAGGGAGACCCCATCTCTACTAAAATAGAAAAACTAGCTGAGTGTCACAGCAGGTACCTATAGACCCAGCTACTCAGGAGGCTGAGGCAAAAAGATTGGTTGAGTCCAGGAGTTTGAGGTTGCTGCGAGCTACAATAATGCCACGGCACTCAACCCCAGGGCGATGGAATGCGTTAGCAGTCAACTAATTCTGTCTCATAAAATAATAAATAAATAAATACTGCTTGGTATATAATTGCATTAAGGTATTCAATCATTTCTGTTCATAAGAAAAAACCCACACACAGAGACGATAATTAATGAAGCATGTCTTAGAATTAAGTACCTTCCGTGATCATTTCACTCCATGGCAACCTGGCATATAATCTTAGAAGTAACATTTACAACTCTCTGTGTTCTTTGCCTGTGTGCCTTTATCCGCTGTGAGTTTGTAACACACATTTTGAAACTAGTTTTAAAAAGATAGTGTATGTGGATATGTTTAGAAGGCAAATAGGCTTTCAAAGTGTCTATGGAAAAACTGTAGGCTCCTATGAGAAAGTTAAGAACAAATCATCGCGCCATGGTCACCACTGAATTCTTAGCACTTAGCAGAGTATCTAGCGCATGGTAGTATTTTAGTATATATTTACAAAATAAATGAACCCTTATATTCATTTCTTTATTAACAGAACATCATGGGCATGGTGGGTTCTTTGTGTTTCTTTGAGGTCTTTCGAAAAAATACACAGGCCTCAGAATTTTCCTGGTTCACTTCTTTGGAAGTTCCAGGAGACTCAGTGCCTATAATTTTTTTTTTTTAATTAAATGATAGCTGTGTACATTAATGCAGTCATGGGGTACAGTGTGATGTTTTCATATACAATTTGAAATATTTTCATCAAACTGGCTAACATAGCCTTTATGTCATTTTCTTAGTTATTGTATTAAGATGTTTATATTCTACTTTTAGAAAGATTCACTTGTACCCTTGAAAGATAAACCATAGAGGTGGTCCCTCCAATCACCCTCCCTCCACCCATCCACCCCCCCCTTTCCTCCCCTCCTCCTCCCCCTCCCCATATTCTTAGGTTCATAATAGGGCTGAGTACATTGGATACTTTTTCTTCCATTCTTGTGATACTTTGCTAAGAACATTTTCCAGCTCCATCCATGTAAACATGAAGGAGGTAAAGTCTCCATCTTTCTTAATGGCTGCATAATATTCCATGGTATACATATACCACAGTTTGTTGATCCATTCGTGGATCAATGGGCACTTAGGCTTCTTCTACGACCTGGGAATTATGAATTGGACTGCAATAAACATTCTGATACAAATATTTTTGTTGTAATGTGGTTTTTGGTCTTCTGGATATATACCTAATAAAGGAATTGCAGAATCAAAAGGCAGGTCTAAGTGCCCATAAATTTTACTGGGGACTGGAGCATCATATACCCATCTATCTATTATCATCTACATTCTAGACTGTGAGAGGGAAAGTGCCAGCTTAAATTGCATTATTTATGCAGTCTATGGACAGTGTTTTACTCTTATCACCTCGAGAAAGTTTTATGTCATTGTGGGTAACTATTCACCTGTTGGGTCCCCAGATGCAAACAAAGGACTAACTTCAAAGCAGGTCTTTTCAGTAAAATCTTCTCTGGCTTGATATGTTAGCCCTTTTCTTCACACTGTTCTGTCTCTTCTCCACCTTGAGACCCTCATAATTTGTTTCCTGCTGTGTTGGAATCTCTGGGTTTATTGTAAATTGCTACTTTTCTGATTATTGTCATCAACTTTTTAAAAAATTCCTAACTGATCACTTTGGGGTGCAGGGTTTCTTTTTCGGTGACGAGGATGTAGTTAGTGATGACAGATGCCCAACTTTGTGAATATATTTAATATGAATAAGTAGAGATCTGTAAAGGTGAATTTTGAGCTCGATGAACGATACATTTACAAAGATGTTCAACAAACCTTTTTCTGCATGTCTGCTTGAAGGTTTCCTTCTTTTCTCAGATGTTTGTTTTAATAGTTCTCTTCTCATAACAATACCATAGTGCTCTAATTCTCCTGGCTACAGGCTAAATAACATTTCCTAGTCCAAAATATTTCATGGAGAAGAGTGTTCCTTGAACCTTCACAGGATTAACATCTTAATTTGGATTTTATTTTATACTTTACAAATGAATTTATATTCATCATTTAACTTCACCCCCCTCAACAATTCTCTTTGGTCCTTATGCAATTGGAGGAGCGAAATGGGTATTAGTCTTATTTATTAAGGCAACAGTTTAAGAGCATGATGAAAAGTTTGTCATTTAAAGAAGTCTTCACAATCTGATGACAGGACAGATCTCCAGTTCTTCACTTTGTCTTTGAAGTGTTTTGAAAAAGATTTGCAATTTCCCAGGTGGGTACAAAGACAGGTTATCCCGGCTTCTGAAAATGACACAAGGTACTGTGTCACTTAAAGTTATTAATCATTGTATACTAAACTATCCTCAAACTTAGTAGCAGCTTAAAATAATTACCACTTCTTATCGCCTTGTATGTTTTGTAGGCCAGGATATTTGGAAGAACTTGACTGGGTTTTTCTTCTTCCCCATGTGGCAGGACAGAGACAATCTGAGGTCCTTGCCAGTTTCACTCTAACACATGGTATCTTCTTGAGGACAGAAAAAATACACAGGCCTCAGAACTTTCCATCAAGGCTGTAAGACATTTTATATCTTTATATATTTATATCAACGCTCCCAAAGACCCAAGCATAAGCTGCCTGTCACCTCATAGGCAGGGCCAACAGCTTCACAGTGGTGTTTTGGTTGTACTCTATCATTCCAAGCAGTCACCAGCCAGCCTAAAGCAAGAGGACAGCCACCATCTCTCAATGCAAGGAGTGTCAAAAAAATGTGTGTCAAAAAAACAATAAACCCACACAATTACTCACAGATGATGGTGACTTTGGGTACGCTTGCCTTTGTCATTGAAACTCAATGACTTCAACATTCAGTAGTAGCCTGAGACTCCCTATCTTAGGACCTTTGGGGATATCCTTAGTGAGTACAACTGGCTGGGAAATCCCATTGGCAAATGCTGAAATAAACTTTCAGACGCCCCTCTCTGCTGTCCAGCATTGCACGCAAACAGCTTTTACCAGGCATGCATGCCAACCCTTCAGAGAAAACTTAGTCTGAACAACTCAGTAAGTTTTTGCTTATATCTGGGTTAAAAAAAATCAAAGCTTTATCAAAGGTAAAGTAAAATATAGTTATTTCATCAAGGAGCTGTCATCTCTCTAGGAAACGAGGGATTAATTTAGCATGTGACCTCTTTGGAGCCCCAGCATACAGGAGGCAGAGGCTGACAATATTTTAAAGGTTGGAGGGACATGCAGAAGTTTAGCATTCATGGAAATGAAAAATTCAGATAAAAAAAGAACAGGACTTAAGTCTGGCGGTTATTTAGGGCAGACATTGTAGAGGATATTGCTCTGAAAGGGCAACATTAGGAAGGAAGACACATTTCATTTATTTTATACTTTTAACTGGGACTTTCTCTGGGTGTGGTCTGAGATAAAATACTGTGACCTAGCTTCAATATTTAAATGCTCCAACTTTCACACTTAATAAATTGGGATCTAATCTTTCATTCTGCCTTATTTTAGGAGTCTTGAACGCTTCAGCATCAGCGAATATTGTTTAATTATTAATGTAACTGGTCTTAGACTATAAAATATCCTATGTATTATTAAAGCATTTTCCAGTATCGATTTGATATATAATTTATTCAGTGATTATTGAACACTGACTCTGTACAAGCCCTTGTGAAATTAAGTTGAAGTTAGAAATTGAGAATGACTGTAAGTTAGTCACCTAATTCGTTATCTTTTCCTTCCGTGTCTTTCTTTTTATCTGTGGAATAGAATGGAGCTTTCAGAAAATATTTGACCTTCTTCAGAAAGTTTTGATTCCCTTAGAGAGAGCTGGACTTCAAGCCACTGCCTGCGACTGTGAAGTGAGCACTTGCCCAAGGTGCCAGAAAGGCTGCCATGCGGTGTCTGTTGGCTTTTAAAAATAGACATTGTCATGTCCGAACAAGTGGAAAAAATAGCTACCCCTGCTGTACTTCCATCTCCCTTCTCTGTTGGCTGTCCACAAGCTCTCCGCCTGAGGTTGAAATGCTGAATGCTTCTCAGATACGTCTAAATGCATCTCTTGCTGTGAAGCAGGATGGAAACTGGATGCTTCTTGTGGTCTGAATTTCCTTGCAATATTATTAACTTTTCCAACTTTCCCCCCAAAGGCCATGATAGAAAATAAACAAAGGAGCAAAGCACATCCTTTAGCACTCTGTATATCACAGACTTTAGTTTCTACATCTTTCGTTGTGGTTTTTAAGGATATATAATATATAGTCTTTCCTGAAAAGTTTTTCTTGATGTTCTGTCCAAGTTTTATTCTCTCGGATTCTATTCCACTATTGTACTCCATGTTCCACGTACAGCTTGTAGTTATTTTTATCTCCTCTCTGTTCTAAGTTTTTGGAGGGTACTGAGTTATTATTTCACATCAATTTTTAGTAGTTGGTTATCCAGAGAGCAGAGGTTCAGAGATGGATTTTCCAAAGAACCTTGCTGTACATTTGAAGAAAAAAAATTCTCTGAACTAAAAATATGGACTCTATCTAAAGATGATTCAAAAATCCCTTTACCATAGAATCATATATATAATATATATATGTATATCTATACATGTGTGTGTACAGAGAGAGAAAGAGAGAGAGAGAGAATATATAGATACACTAAGATAGAAATAGTAGTCCAAGTGATTGTTAAAAATCTCTAAATATGTGTAAAATCTAACATCAGTTTAATATAATGATGAATAATTGATATTATAAAAATAAGTTTGGTGTTCTAAACATCTGAAGACTATAGAAAATTTAGTTGTATTTTTATGATTCCACATCCAAAATAAAGGTCAGAGTATTTACAACTAATTGCGTCCTAAGAGTAGGAATATTAATTGCAATGTTGCTGTACCAACTGTACTGACAAAATATTGAGCAGGTAAAAATCTAAGAAATGGGGGAAAGTATGAGTGGGAACGCCCTGGAGGGTAGAAACGACACTGTTTTTCTCTGAACTCACTTTCCCGGCTGTCCTGAGCCATCCACATCTGCAACAGCCAAGTTTCTGGGAGTGTGGCAAAGCTCCAGTTCAATTTCAGACATGTGTCAACATAAAAGAAATATCGAATTAAGGAGGTCAGCCCTGTGTGTGACCTTACGATTTTGGGAAAGTATCAAGTCTGTTTATCAACTGTAGTTAATATTGTTTGAGGAACTAAATTCGGTGTGAAGCCAGAGAGACTAGAAACCAGACGTGGCCTCTCGGACACAGAGTCAGACAAAGGGAAACTCAGCCATTCAAATTCAAGACATACAGGGAGTTAAAAGAAGTTGTAGTTGTTTAAAAGAAACAAGGATAAGGATGCCTCATTTTTTATTAATTAATCCTTAAGACAATTTATATATATTACACTAGGTGCTGTGGTACGCACTAAGGATAAGGTAATAACAAAAATGTTTCCTCCCAGCTCTCAGGTAGGCTGAGATGGGAGGATCATGAGATTAGGAGATGGATCCAGACAAGCTTGAGTGAGACCCTGTCTCTACAAAATTTAGAAAAATTATCCAGGCGAGGTGGTGTGTACTTGGGAGTCTCAGCTCCTCGGGAGGCTGAGACAGGGGGATGGCTTGAGTGTAGGAGCCAGAGGTGGCGGGGAGCTAGGGCGCCGCCACTGCAGTCTTTTAAGCCTGGAGAACAGAAAGAGACACTGTCTCAAGAAAAACCAAAGCAAACCAAATTAAAGCCAAAACTATTATAAGAAGGATATTATACAGTGACAAAGGGGTCAAAACGACAAAAAATTGTTCCTCTCCCATTTATACTTCTAATTTCCCATTTACACTTCTATTTTCATGGGAGACATAGACATTGAAAATATATGTAGATAAATTGCAACTTTAAAATATATTGTAAAACAAAAATATGGCAAGCTATGTCAGACTATGGAGAGAGGTTTTTTGTTTTTTGGTTTTTTTCAGTTAGCTACAGAGATGGGTAAGGAAAAAGAAAAGAGGGAATGGTGATAAGAGTGTAAAACACATGGACCCATTGCCTCTCGGGTGACAGTCCTGAGATGAAGAGTGACAGATGCCTGTTAGGTCCCATCTGCAGAGTTCATGTTGGGTCACCAACCAAGCCAGGCTTGTGTGCTGGAGTGGAGAGCTGACCGCTTGATCACTGTATGTGTACCCGGCAGACTTAAGACAGAGGAGAAAATCACACCACTGGCTGAATCTGCAAAGAAAATGTGAATTTCTCTTTATATTCCTCCCTTAATATTTAAAGTTTCAAGGTGTCCATCATTACAAACTATGTTTTCATCCTTTTCTTCAGTATGTAGGGTTAACATTTCCAGCTGAAGTGAAAATAGGAAATTGTCATGGCTAAATGGCTCCTTGTTAAGTCAGCCTCCTTCCTGGGGTGTAGTGAAATCTCTGTGCCCTGTCATTCTCAGGAACGAGGACATCTTTATGTTTTTCATTCAGTCTCTCTTAGAGTTTTGCTTTGATTAATCTTAAGGTGCCTGAACATTGATTTCAAAGCTGTCCTAAGTATCTTCTAAGTTGCTCGGTCATAGAAATAAAATACACTTTAAAGCAATCTTGCAGCACAAATACTGACTTTAAAGGTCCTGACGCTTCTGTGACAAAACTGCTATTTGTGTCAGATTCCAGCATCCCTAAACCCCGCAAATAGCTAATAGGTTTCTCATGCCTGCACTGTCTTTGCTGTGGTTTAAGTCTTTGTACTAAAACTTGCTATTCTAATATTCAGTAAGGATGGTTCTGCTTTAATTGTATAATTAGAGCTCCTGTGTGATCCATTATCCACAAGCTTCTGGACCAGGGACCATATACTTCAGTTTGCTCAGCCTGATCAGCCCTGTCTCTGCTTCTCTCACTCTAAACTCATTAGCTGGATGACTTTAGGAAAGTCCGTTCACCTCCCTGGACCTCAACTGCTTCATCTGTGTGAAAAAGGAATCAGAAGAGAGCTCCCCTAAATTATAATCCCACACAGACGATGTGTAATGAGCAGTGGCCTTTCTGTTAATAGTGAGACTCTTTCTGGACTCAGATCTCAGACAATTACTTTGCTCAAGTTAATTTAATAAAACGAGCACAGCCTGGCTACAGATGTTGCTGTTGGCTGTATTATTAAGTATGGTTTTATAATCTCTCAGTCAGTTGTAAATTAGGGAACTTAGTAAATGCATTAGCTCATTAAGTAAGTTAATATTTTAACATTCAGAATATAGAAAATGTATATTTCTTCTGTCTAAATAATTTGCACGCTCATATGAAACTACCTTATTCACAGGAGTGGTGGGAGTTCTGGGGGAACCGGTCGCTCACCTTCCTCTCCTCCAGAGGCTGAGCAGAGAAACATGAGCTAAGCGACAATGAGAATATCCCAAGCACTTCGGTGCTTATAAAGCTGCATTTAAGAAGTCGCATGGGCCCAAAGCTGAAGTCTCATGTGCTCTTCCCTAAAATGTCAACATTGGAACTTGCCAATAGGGAAAAGTTGGGTTCTTAAATCTTAACTGGCCAAATACAGAGAGAATAATCACCTGTAATGATCAATCCTACCTTGAAGCAGACTTTACCCAGTGAGGGGAAAGATTGAGGCAAGAGTGGGGTGAGGGAAGGGGAAAGAGGGGAAGATGGAGAGGCAGGTGGAGACGGAGAATCGATCCTGCTGCAGATAGAGAAACAGAGGATCTGTGAGCACAAGTGCCTTTCCTTGTGATGATGTAAGACAGTTCAGGGTCATCTGGTGGTGCTCTAGCTGACGCCCCTCACGTCCACACTCCCCCATCCTTGTGTCATTACTTATAAGTGTATCTCCTTAGGCACGTGGTATAAACTAAGATGACCAGATTTTAACATTGGTAAAGCAGGACATGATTGACATGGGAGGGGGAGAGGGGTCTTAATTAAAAATTTGGTCTATGTGGAGCAACAAAAATTTTCATAGAAGGCAAAAATAGTATTGTAATATATATATTTTAAATTTCAATGTAAGTACAATTTACAAATATAATACATTTTAAAAAATTATGTATAGGGTGGTGCCTGTGGCTCAAAGGAGTAGGGTGCCAGTCCCCCTGGGCAACCTTGCCCAGGAGGGGAGTAGGGAGTTTACATCTTCATTCCCAAATGGAGTTACATTAACCTCTTCATTCCCAAATGGAGTTACATTAACTTTTTCAGCTGCCAACTGTATATTCCCTTCCCGTTGTACCGCTGTTCCCTAGTTTGTTGTGCATTCTTTCCAAAAGTCAGGACTTTTTAAAAATGCCACAAGATGCAAGACAAATTGTTAAAAATCAGGACTGTCCCGCCAAAAGCGGGACATCTGGTCACCTTAGCATAAACACATAATTGATGCCTATGCAGCAGCCAGTAAGAAAACCTCTACTTTATACCCAGATGCTTCCTAACCACTTTCAAAAACAACAAAAATCTCAGTGTAAAATGCAACCAAGGAATTGGTTTAAAATCACTATTTTAAAGCATGTAGGTAACAATATAAAGACAGAGACATGCATATGGAGAGTGATTAACTTTATTGGGGTAAAAAAAAAAAGCATTTTGTAATACTTTTTCATGTGGGATTTTGGATGTTAAGCCTGTAATTCAATCCCTAGCTCATATTCTGACAAATGTCACTGGGGAACAGATGGGACCCTCCTGAGCACTATAGCACCTCCGTCAAGGGCATCCTTGGATGCGGCCCTGCCTTTTACATGTTGCACCCCAACCTGATCTTCAAACAAACAGGTGGTTAGAAAGCATATGACCTCTGACCACAGCTGTGAGGAGACCAATAGGAGGCAGGGAGAGGCTGATCCAGAGTCTCAGTGATTAACTGTTTTATCTTGCAGACTGTTGAATAAGCCTGATAACTTTGTCAGATACCTTTGGAAAGAAGAGTAATCATTTCAAGCCATAGGCTTAATAGTAAGGGGACACGAGCCTCATACTTCCTTAGGTTAGCAAGTTTCCCTCACCCAAAGTGAAGGGGAAAGCTGCACACTGGGATACCCCTTATAAGTCACGATGTTGCCACAAAATCCTTTTACTATGCAAAGAGTGACTTAAATTTATATTGTGGCAGCAGTCTTATCTCAGAGAAATATCCCAGTAAGTTTGCATTTATAAGAGGAATAGTTTGCTTATTTAATACTATTTATTTTAATATATATTGTATGTTACATTTATATAGTTAATTTAAGGGCTCGGCGCCTGTGGCTTAAGCAGCTGAGGCGCCAGCCACATACACCTAAGGTGGCGGGTTCGAATCCCCAGCCCGGGCCCGCCAAACAACAATGATGGCTGCAACCAAAAAATGGCCAGGCGCTGTGGCGGGCACCTGTAGTCCCAGCTACTTGGGAGGCTGAGGCAGGAGACTCGCTTGAGCCCAGGAGTTGGAGGTTGCTGTGAGCTGTGATGCCAGAGCACTCTACCCAGGGGGATAGCTTGAGGCTCCGTCTCAAAAAAAAAAAAAATAGATAGTTAATTAAAAGGTATATTAAACATATTTATTATGACCTGTCTTGAAATTTTGGATTAAACACTATATTAATCTTGGTATTGGTCAATCTGTGTTACAACGTTGCAAAGTATTATGGTGTTTTGATGAAATGACAGAGTAGGGTGACTACTAAAAGCATCATCAACATGGGAAAAGAGAAAGGATAAAGAAAAACACCTGTGTTTATATCTCACTAAACAAATTGTCTGGTTTTAGTCTTTGTTTGTTACTTTTGGAAACTACCTTGTGTTTTCTTATTAAAAATTAAGAATGCTTGAAATAAAGGAGTTACAGTAATATAACGGTAACATTGGTGCCAAAGAAGGCTTTAGAACAAGCCTTGATTTTAATCAACAAGATTGCATTTTAAGGTATAGCTTGGAAGAGGGGCTCTCTCTGGACTGAAAAAGATTAAGCCTTCACTTTAACTGGCACAACCATTAAATTCCAGTGTCGTTGACCTCAATACTCATTATCTCTGCCTGGGTTACACTTTATAGCACCAGCTAATAGAAGTTTCACTGGTATCAAAAGTAAAATTGGACTTTTTCACATCAAGTGGACAAGAAAGCTAAAGTGTATACCTTTGTATTTTAGTAAACACTGAAAAAATATGCCACCCGTATAAACAGTTATTAGAATCCAAAATAATTTCATTATAAGGGACACAAGTTTTATCATTATTTTCATTTTGGAGATTAAAAGTTATCATTTAGGGCAGCGCCTGTGGCTCAAAGGAGTAGGGTGCCGGCCCCTTATGCCGGAGGTGGCGGGTTCAAACCCAGCCCTGGTCAAAAACTGCAAAAAAAAAAAAAAAATGTTATTCTCAGAAAAAAATTACTGCTAATCCAAAGCCTTCTGATGAGTCAGAAGTAAGATGTGTACAAATCAATATATTGTTCAATATTAATTATAGAATCACACAATGAAATAACATCTCTGATATCTATCAGTAACTTTTTAAAAAATCAGATCAACTCCGTTCTTCAGGATTTGTGGAAAGGAAGATTCACTATTCAGATAGCACAACTTTGTGTTTAAATGACATTTTTGAGAAGGTTCCAACTGATATCAATGTTAAATATTTACGCTAGAGAGTGCAATTAAAAAAAAAGTAGAATTTCCATTCGAACATATTTAATATATTTTGGCTTAGATAGTATTTTTAAAATAAGTAGATAACTATCTGAGGTTTTTTCCTAAAGAAGGAGAATCAGAAGTATGCAGGCAGCCTAATGGGAGATGTATCATATTAAGACCAACAGCATTCAAGACAGAAAATCAAGCAGAGTTGCTGGTTCTGTAAAGTGTAATACTGTTGACATATTCCTGGAAGACAAGAAGCTCATGTTAGGGTCACCTTCAAGAAAGGACGGTGCAAAGCCAGTTCAAGCCGATCTGAACACACCATTCCCTATATTACGATGTACAAAATGTCTCTTGATCCAGCAGAATGCTGTAAAGTGCCCTAAGAGAAATAATGGCATAGAAGACTGAATGTTGAAAGCGAAAGCATTGAAAGAGAGCTTTGCTATTATTTTATTGATGTTGTTAGTTAACAGCATCTGAGCATGCGTACTTTGAGTCCTCACTGAAGCCCCACCCACGGGCCTGGGAGCCACTCCCTGGAGACGCGTCAGTGGTTCCACCTTGTTGCGCGGTCCTCGCTACTGATCTGCACCAGTGCAAAGATGGTCCTTTGTTGGGAATGGACACCTTTGCTTCTTTAGTAGGCTTGGGAGTTAAATTGTCACTGTAATTACTGTAACAGTTCATACCTGTTACCGACCCACTTTCCCCATTCCTTACAGGCGCATGGCTGGGCCATCCATAAATGGAGAATGAGAGGGGCTTTTCAAAGTCCAAGTTAAATTGGTTCATGCTGCATTAAAGTGCTCCATGCAGTTTTATCCATGGTCTCAACTTCAATCCCTAAGGCCAAACAGAACAAGTTCAATTCCACTGAGGATAGCTATTTCATTACCGTGAATTTATTCACCCGATTAAGGACTTCCAATTCTTTCAATTAAGTGTTTCTCATATATTAGGGTTTCTCTCCCTGTCACCATCTTGGTTGCTGTCATTTATGGGATGTCCTTTGACCAACATGAATATTTTTAAGAGCTATAATCTCTGCTATTGTGTGTATATAAAGTATTATACATATGTATGGATGGATGTGTGTATGTGTGTGTATGTATACATGTATGTATGTATGTATGCATGTATGTATGTGGGTGTGGGTGTATGCATGTATGTATGTGGGTGCGGGTGTCTGCATAGATTTTCTGTTGCCTCTGTCTAAACCACCCTGCTCTTCCTCACCTGCCTCAGCCTACTGAGTTTGAAGATAAGGAACTTTCTCATGATTCACTTCTGCTTAATGAATAGTAGATATATTTTCTCTTTCTTATAATTTTCTTAATAACATTATCTTCTATCTAGCTTATGTTATTATAAGACTACAATATAATCATATATAATAGAAAATAAATGTTAATCAACTATTTGCGTCATTTGTAAGGCTTCTGGTCAGAAAGAGGCTATCAGTAGTTAAGCTTTTCAGGTTAATGTTTTATGAGTACGTATAATTTATGTGAGTATTTTGAACTGCGAAGGGGTTAGCACCCCTACCCCACACATTGTTCAAGAGCCAAGTGTGTGTGTACATACATGTCTCTGTAGTACACAGAGAGAATATAATATATAACATAATACATTACATTTAATATATGGTGTGTTATATATAATATTTGTATTATTTTTCTTCTCTGTTGTTTTGTTTGGTGATTTATTTACTTATCAGATTAATTTTTCAGCAGCCACATACTATAGGTGATTTATATTTAATACATTCGGCCTTTTTTAATTTCCAGTTTTTCTATATCCCATTGTTCCCAGAAAGTGCCTCTATTTTTCCTTAATAATTCCACAAATATAATTTTGTCACTTAAACTAGATGAAAAAACATTTTAAACAGAGATTTTATTACATTTCTTTATTATTTGGGACTCTAAAACTTCGACTCTAGATTTGTCTCACTTTGAAAATATATAGAGTACTTCTGTGTTCTCTGGAATGCAGGAAAATAGTAAATAAAAAGGACCTTGATGCTTCCTTTGAACATTCTTTTGTTTTGATAAGACCAATGATTACAAATAAATGCACGTCACTTTATTTCCCCTTTCTGAGAGAGAAATCATCCTTTTCCAGTTATCATTTGGAGGAAACAATTGCACCTCATTTGACCTAAGTTTTCTTCTGCTGTTAGTGTATTTAGTGGTCAAATGAGAATATAAACCAGGAAATGCAGCGTTGCAGGTGGTGCTGAGTGCAGGTTATAAATTAAAAGTTTGTACCTCCCACACAAGTTCACATGCTGAAGTCTTAACCCCTCAGGTGACATATTAGGAAATGAAGCTTTTAGAAGGAAATTACATCATGGAGACGAAACCCTCATGAGTGGGATTAGAGTCCTTATGAGAGGGGACACAAGAGGTGATTTCTCCTCCACCATGTGAGAGAATATAACAGAACTGTCCCTGCTGCCTTCTGATCTTGGACTGAAATTTCAGCATCAGGAGATTTGGGAAATACATGTTTGTGGTCAAACCAGTCTCTTGTATTCTGTTAGAGCAGAGGAAACACTTAAAACAATATGCTGATCTCAAAGGTAGATCCTATTTTTCTCTGAATTTCTGTCATATTTACACCTTAAGTATTAGGAAGAGCAATTTTGAGAATATTAATTCACATTGGAAAATTGTGAGCATATTATATATACCTTACTGCTCCAAATAAACGCATGATATGAATTATTATGATAAGCATAACATTATATTTTATTTCTTCTTTAATATCATGTAAGGTTTCTACATGCACACACTTTATTGAATGTGAATGAACAACAGCATCTATATTCAGAGTGAGGGATAATTAAACACTATGTTTTATTTTTTAAATAAATTTCTGTTGTTATGGAGGGCCATGTTATGAATCTGTTCTCCAATGCAAACAATTAATATTTTGGATGATATTAAATAAAATTAATAACTAGAATTAGTCAAACTTCTTCATTCCTGAAATCTCAGTGGGTCTCCAGAGAGTTAAGCAGGGCTCTGAAGTTTGATTTTAAAATTGAAGGAATTAGAGAAAGTGACTTTAAACTTCACATTTCAAAACTTCACAGGAATTGAGACTCATGAGGAAAAGCCTAGGGCTTATGTAAAACAAGAAGTCTGGTAGAAAAGTCTTCTTTCTTGGAAAAAAAAGAAAGCTATAAAAGTATTTCGCTTCAAACCTTCCCACCCTTAGCCAGGGGACTTCAAGGAGTCTAATCCATTATATTGAGGAATTGAGGAACAATAGCCACAATAAAATTATTACTAATGATTAGAAACTACAGATGGTTCCTCCTTCAAGCTTACAGACTGAAATTACATAATCTGGCTGCTTTCAAACTCATGGAGATTATAATTTAATCTAAAACCATGAGGGCAGTGCCTGTGGCTCAAAGGAGTAGGGCGCAGGCCCCATATGCCGGAGGTAGCAGGTTCAAACCCAGCCCCACCAAAAAAAAAAAAAAAAAAAAAAAAAATTGCCTAAAATAAAATAAAATAAAAAATAAAACCATGGCAGAAAGTACCAGCGTGCTTCCTTTGTGTGCAATGTTCTTTTCAACTGCACCAAAACACAGTTTGTTATACTTGACAACTTTGGTGGGACTTCCCAGCCAGCTTGCCTGGGTTTGAATTCTGGTTCTATTTTCTTTCTACCCATGTGAGTTAGACTGTGACTTTATCCTTTTATTGCTTTGGCTTTCTTATTTGTAAATGAAGTTAATTATTATTTTAAAAGTACTTAGACCATGGCTCATCCCATAATAAACATTAAAGTGCTATTTCAAAAAGCAAGCACAGGTATACCACAAATAATGATATAGGCTATCATAGGCCCAATAGTGTTGTAATTAGGAAAGAAGATTTTGATGACAAACTTTCCACCAATTAGCTTGGAAAATTAGATTTTTCAATGGAGCGTAAAAATGTGTGTGACCAATATGCCATCTTTTGTCAAATCAAGCGTTTAAATATTCTAATGTCTTAGACATATTTTTGAATAATGTAGATAATAAGGCAATGGGACTCAGATCACACATAGGTGATAGAAAAATTATAGTAAATAGTTTTATCAAGGGTAAAAATTAAAAAAAAATGCCTGGAAAAAAATTTTTTTAAAGCAAATGGAATGTTATACCAATAAGAAAAAAAATACCTTTGTAGGGTGGCACCTGTGACTCAAAGGAGTAGGGCGCCGACCCCATATGCCAGAGGTGGCGGGTTCAAACCCAACCCTGGCCAAAATCTGAAAAAAAAAAAAAACCTTTGTAAAAGTTTGTTTTAGAAAATTTTTACTGAATCAGTAGAGAAATAAAAGTATATGTACACACAACAATGACATGATTAGCAATATAAATACTGAATTTACTACCACCAGAAAGGAACTAATGAGGTTTGCCCAGAAACCACAATGGAAGACTTTACAAAGTGTGGAAACTGAAAAATCCACGTGATTTAGGTTTTTCTGAAGATCATAACTTTGAATTCTGACACCTCTTGAAGAACATACTAGAATGATTTTGCATCTGTACACTAGGAATGAGGATCTCAAAGTGAAGTAAATTAATTATACTATATTGTATAAATTTAAATACATTTATTTCAAAGGCAGCTTTAAGAATAAACCCCTCCTTGCTGGGCCCATGCCTGTAATCCTAGCACTCTGGCAGGCTAAGGCAGGTGGATTGCTTGAGCTCAGGAGTTCGAAACCAGCTTGAGCAAGAGTGAAACCTTGTGTCTACTAAAAATAGAAAAACTATCTGGGTGTTGTGATAGGAACCTATAGTCCCACCTACTGGGGAGGCTGAGGCAGGAGGATCTCTTGAGCACAGAGTTTGAGGTTGCTGTGAGCTATGATACCATGGTTGGCAAATAAAATTTGTATATATTTAAAGTGTATAGCATTATAGATATAGATATAGATATAGATATAGATATAGATATATAAACTTCACTAGGCCTCAGAAGAACCGTACCACAAACAGGATGCTCAGACCTGCCTGGTGCAGTGACTAGCTCAGGACCCCAGAAATCCAAGTCAGAAGTTGCTACTAGAGCAAAGAAAGGTCCTTCGGCCAGTGGGCCTGGATCTGGATCTCCTTTACCTGGGTCTATAATAGTAGAGACAGCCATCCAGGTACAGCAAGAGGTTCTTGCAATTGTACATATTCCTCCTCGCTGGGCTTAATGGAAGTCTAGAGCAATTCTTTTGTTAAAAATAATCCCCTGAGGGAGTCAAAGGGACATCTGCTGGGCTGTCAAGGCAATGGCAGTGGAGGGGGCAGTACGCACCACAGCAAGGGACAGATGTCTCTTTACTTCTTCATGAGCGCTAATTCCTATGTATTCTACCAACAGCTCATCAAGGACGTAAACCTGAATCAGTCACACCTTCCAGCACCTTGACCGTAGACTACAAGGCAGCCTCAGGCTGTGGGTCCAATGGCATTTCATTTTTGAGAGTGATATCCAGGGGCAGCCTGAGCACACCCCACGTGCAGGACCCCACCATCCACCAACTTTCCAGGCATGCAATTTCCCATCCCACGATTGAGTCACCTGTATTACCTGGAGAGAACAACGTAATCCTCCCCCATTTTATTGTTCAACGACCATTCTCGAGTATTGAGGTGATGGCATTGATCAGCTAAGCCCCAATTAGCAGAATAGCTGTGTGAGCTTAGTCTCCCCCCTACAATATTATTTATAAAGCGGCTGTGCAGAGGGCTGCTAGCAGTCCAGGGTTGGTTCTCATCCTTGCTGCTGGAAATCTATTGTCAAAGAATAAATCCACCAAGGTTTTTTAGTTGCTGCTGTGACATTTTGCAATCACAGGCTATTTACATTCAAACAGGGCACCTCCTGTTCCTTCATAGGCTTCTGGTGCCAGACCCCCTTGGTAAGCCAGGCTCAGGCTCTGATGGTGGGCTCTGTGGTGTTATGAATTCTGGTGTCATTTACCACCGAGACAATGAGAGCATCTCTATGGTCTGTCACAGAAACAGGTCTGGATGGCACATCTAACTCTTCATCAGTTTTCCGTGGTGGCCCCAGTGTTGGGAGCCTAACAAAATGTGCCTACACACCTGCTGCTGTGCCTTGTCAAAAGAGAAAGCTGACAGGTGAATGCCTCGTCCCGGACCCGCCCCTGGTTCCAGGGGTTCCCTACCTCTGGGATAGGGGTTGGGGCTGGGTGGGTGTAGTAGCTCTGTCTGTCTGCCCTAGTCTGGAAGCTGCTAGCCCTGGGGGTATCCATTGTCCTTGTTGCTTGACCCCAAACTTTTGGCCTTGGTCAGCCAATCCATGAAGGAAGGTCATGTCCTGCATGAGTTTCCCATCTAAACAGAAGGATCAGCTGTCCCTAGAGGGACCCAGTATTTGATCCAGTCCGTCACCCCATGTGAGAGCCCACACTGTTTACAAATTAGTTAGTTAGAATGGCGGTAGGTGAGAACCTGATGCTGTTTACAACATTAAATAGACATGCCTCTCTGTCATTCTGAACATTAATTTTGTTCTCAAATAGTGGATGATTAAAAGAGGAACAATTTTTTTTTTTGCAGATACAATTGTAGCAAAATGTTACAAGGTTAATCATCATATACTTAATGCTCTTTTTTCAGATTCTGTTTCCAGTGTCAAACTCCAAATGATTTAGAAAATGTATTGCATAGATTTACATTCTCTATTCCAAATTAACGGACTTTAGGTTGTATCAAAACTATCTTGATGTCATTAAAAAGAATTCTCACCTTTTTCTATTTTAATAGAAAAACAAATATAAGCCGCTTGTTGGAAAATGCAACATGTTATTTGTTAAGTATTACTAAGTTAAATTTTTACTTAGAATAGATTTATACTTTAATGTAATGGATAAAATGGGAAATTTAAAATCGTCATAAATACTGAAATAAGAGATTTACCTTTGTTTGCCAACAGCTTAGCCTTCAGATAGAAAACATATATATTTATTCTATCCTAAGAAACGAAAAGAATTTCATCGTAGCCAAAACTTATATTTTCTTTATCTAATAACAGTAGCAGTATGGTTGAAGGACCTAAGGGACACATACTCTTATGCCCATCAGTCAGAATAACTGCAGTTTTTGTTTGTTTGTTTGTTTGCAGTTTTTTGTTTGTTTGTTTGTTTTTTGGCCGAGGCTGGCTTTGAACCCGCCACCTCCGGCATATGGGGCTGGCGCCCTACTCCTTGAGCCACAGGCACCACCCACAACTACTGTTTTTTTTTTTTTTTTTACTTAAACTCTCAGAATGTCAAAGTTTTATCAGATTCAATCACACTAATATTGTTACTGACTACAGTGGTGTTTCTATTTATAAAAGTATTTTATGGGGGTGAAGTAGGACACAACTATCACAACAATATTTTTTTAAGTTGATTTGGAAAAGGTAAACATAACCTGGTTAATACAAAAATGAACAAAAAAAGAAATATGTGCATTTATTTTAGCTGGGCCTTTTCTTCTCCTCTGTCATGGATGCCGCTTCTTGTATGAAGGCAGACCTGGAGGAGAAAAGGTTTTTACACGTATACTTTATAGAAATTATTCAACATGTACATTCATCAACAAATGCGGGAAAGGTTTAGAGATATATTAAAAATTGTCCCATTAAAACAGAAAAATTGAACACTGATGACAGTACCAGTTTAGGCAACAGTAACTACAAATAGGGACATTTTTCATTTTTGCACTAAAAATCTGGTTCTCTCAAAGGAAAAAAAAAATTGTGCCGGGGCGGAGATAAGGGTAGGAAATAAGAATAACATCTTTTATGAACATCTTTTATGGTCATCAAGAAACTGACCTTGATTATAAGGTGGGTTTGACTCTTGGGATTATTCTGTTTCACTAAGGGTAGAAAAAAATTCTTAATTTATTTATCCTTGATTTGGGAACAAGAAAGAAAGGTGAAATCTCAGAATTCCAGAATACTGTCTTGGAGGGTGATTGGACCAAAAAGACAAAAGAAAAAAAAAAAAAAGGTCTCAACTCAATTAATAGACCCAGAGAAGGGAAAGAAAACCGGGTCCCAGTGACACACGGAGGAGCTTCACCCAGCTGCACCCAGGTCAGAGATGCCACAGACCTCTTTGAATTACATATCGCCCCAAAGCAAAGCAGACGTGAAAAGTGGAGATTCATACAAATACAACTTAGGAGGGTGTTTATGGTAATTTTGTTATTGATCAGTTTTCTGTTTTAGCTCATGGAGAATGTTTCTAACAGTTATTTTTAATAATGTGTCAGATTTCTCCTTTTTTAGGGTCATTTCTAGAATTCTTTCATCCCTTAGATGGGACCGTATTTCTTTGCTTCTTTGTAGGATTCAAAGTCCTTTTCTGGGTCTGAGCATTAAAAACTTCCTGTCCCAACCTGCCCATGCTCTTTGTGCAGTGGATGACCTTAACCAGCAGCCCAGGTGGGGGCGCTAGGGAACCACACGTATTTCTACCACCTGCTCCCCCTGACCTCTGACTGTGCAATTATGGCGTCCGTGGACTGTTGAACTTAGTTTTCAGTTGCTTCCAAACTCTGCCCCTGGTCCTTTAGGGTTATAAGTCTGATGGGACAGAAACTGGGCCAGGGATAGCCCGGAGACAAGCCCAAAATTGGAGGCATTCTTCACTCTTTGTTTCTGTAAGAGGAAGGGTCCCTGGTATGGGAAGTTTCTCAAGTTGCATACTAAATTATGCTGATTATGGTTAACTCCATCACATTTGTAGTTTATATTTTAATTTGCTCTTAGGATGAAATTTGGATTGTATTTTGGGGAGAAGACTTTAAATCTAACTACGTGATTACTTTCTGCAAATTCTTTCACTTATTTGTAAATAAATGCTTATTAGGATTATTAATTTGCTCTGATAAGTGATTAATATGGATTTTTTTACATTCGTAGATATTATTCTACTAAGGTGTGATTTCTGCAATATATAATCAAATGTGAAAATAAAAATTTCAACATGTCTAATAGTTTTTCTCTCCAGGGTGGAATCTGCATTGGAGCAGATAAGGGAAGCATATGCTTGGTTGAACCATTTAGGGATAGGAGGTAGTGTGAGAATGTGAGGCAGGAAATACCAACGTGATCCTTTGTGGAAGAAGCCCGAGGGCGGCTTCCTTTCCAGGAAGATGATCCTTGATGTGCTGTGAAATCAGCTGCAAGATAGTGAAAAGCATCGATATTATGCTTCATCCTTTGAGATTCTGACAATTTTTCTGAGTAAAGCATAATTTTAAATCAGAATCTTGAAGAGTTGGTACAAGAATCAGCGTTTTATAGTGCTTCTTCAAGGATTCTCATGTTCTAATCTGAGAACTATGACTCGAGGAGAAATTCCACAAGTGGCTGAATCAGGCAGGAAAGGAGGAAGGTGACTAGATAGAAGTTCATGGCTTTCCAGATCCTGTGTTGGGGGATTTAGGTGATTATTGGAATTATATTCCACCGAGACTACAAAGAGTGTACATCTTCCCTAAGGATGAGAAGTAGTAGTGCAGCATAAGATTAGTAGGAGATGACTTTAAATGTCAAAAGGCATTTGGAGAGGGATTATGTTTAGAAAATTCAGTCCTGGACAGCTGCCCAGTCACCCACAGATAAATAATGAGGTATTTGGGGCAGTGCCTGTGGCTCAAGGAGTAGGATGCCGGCCCCATATACTTGGGGTGGTGAGTTCAAACTTGGCCTTAAAACTGCAAAAAAAAAGAATGGTGTATGTGAGCTCTATCTGTTAGTGCCCGCTGTGGGCACCCTGTTTCTGCATGAATAAAAACAGCTGGGACCACAGATTGAAGGTGCAAATGCCTGCAAAGAGATGAGCTTCCCATAGATGCAGGGAGACTCCTGAGTAACTCCGTCCTGGCCTTTTATTGAAGTGTTATGCAATAGGTGGGGGGGCCCCAGTACTTAATGATTACTACTTGTTTTTCCTCCCCTGCTGGACTCCCACCCTGCTGCACCACAAATGTCCAGTGTCTAACACCTGCTTGCTAACAAGCGGGTTAGCTCATTAAGGCATACAGCTGCTTGAGGGCTTGTCTCTGGGCAGCAAAACACCTCCATGCTGGCTAGGAAACTGTCTTCGCTCCTAGCGCCTTCCTCAAGAACCTGTGGCTGCTTCCATAAGCCTCGTGCTGGGTCTGCTACGCTGTCATCTCTCTCAGTGCTCATAGATTCCTGCACTTCATTGGGCACCCGGACACCATCATCAGTAGAAATTTGTATTGTGGAGTTGGAATACTATGTCTAAATAGGTGAAGCAATCAGTAATTCAATAAAAAACCCCAATAACCTGAAAAACTAAGGCTCACAAATCTAAAGCGTGAAAGTCGTAGCTCCTTTCTCCAATAGGCAGAGAGCTCAGATAAAAAGAACAGAAATAGTTACATTTTATTGCATTATGCATATTACATAATTCCATACATTTTACGTTCCAAAACATAATTACATTGCTTGTTTGGATCTTGGAGCTTGCCAAAGTTTGGATTGATAAGGCTGTATGTAAAGCTTGTTGAATTTAAAGTTATGGCAACTAGAAAATATATTTTTTAGAAACAGAAAGCCTGGCCCAGTTCTGCCATTTACTGGCTATGGGACTTCAACTCTACCCACCCTAATTTCCTTGCATGTGTAACGCAAATGACTATGTTTATTTTGAACATTGTTTTGAAAATTAAATGTGGTGATATACATATTGAAAGGATCCTGTTGTACATAAAGTGTGGTGTGTAAATATTCAGATTATGTCACAGGGGGTGTTTTTGCTCGCAGAAACATTGAAAATCAAATATGCCACGTAGTTAAGAAATTTTTAGAATATTCCTTTTTTAACTTAGTAAAATTATAAGTCTCAATCGTATTTATAGTACCGGTTTCCACAGAAAAATTCATGAAAGCTTTTTGTATTTGAGTAGCTTCTCTGTCAGCTCTTGTTCAGTTTTCAGGTATTATTTGCCTTTTGTAATACATTTTTAAGATGTGAGAAAACCTTCAAGAGTAACAGAATAAAGCATCATGTGCTTCACCACTTTGGGGGGCATATGTAATTAAACAGAAATAAAAAGAAAAATGTGATAGATTTTGGTCATCAAAATTGGCTTAAGGGTTAATATTTCCTGCAATGTATGAGTTAATCATTTTGGTTAGATATTTCATAATTATTTTCCTTTATATCTTAGTCGATAGTTCTTATATAGAGTTTGAATTTTAATGCAAAGCATTGTTTCCTTATTTAATACAGGAAAGAAAAAGCTATGAAGAATTGGCTCTGGCCAAGACCCCTATGAATATGTAGCAGATATCAAATTCCAACAGGCAACTTTTTTCCCTCCCTTGACCATGACTTTCACATTGCTTCTTGCAATAACAATGGTGGCCTCAGCACTGCTTTTAATAGTTCAATGGCCACATATAGAAAAGGAGGCTTATCATGGTAGGATGGACAGAATCTTTGACCCTGTTTCATTGTATGGTAAGCATAGACATACACAACTTTACAGGTTTTTAGGCATTCAGTTTTTCTTTCCAATTTTTTATGTCCTTTATACAAATGAAACTGTCTTTTCTTTAAAAGGCAAAATGAATATCTAAGCAGTAGTTGCATGTCAATTTTCCTGATTAGTCTGACACATTGTTCTGGAGGCACAAGAATTATGTCCTATGTATGGATTCAGAATTGAATATTTCCAACTTCAGTGCCAAAAAGATTTTATGAGGAAAGGTAGTTAAAGAAAATCTACATTTGGCATGTATTTGAAATATTAGCTGTGCCTTCTAGATAAAGAACTAATTCATTACTATGACTGGCTTTTTATACAAATGCATACTAGGACTTGCATTTTTAATTAATCCTAATGCAGCTGTACACACATTTTTCATTTCAGAGTTGAAACTGGCAGTAAGGCTCTTTAGCAAGAGACGGAATAACTTCTAGAGAGTAAAGTAAACTTTAAATGAGAGTGGAATAAAGACAGGATTATTTCTCATGGTAGAAAGCTGATGGTGAAGATAACCTTTTGATTACATTTAAAATTTTGTGACTTAATACTTGCAAATTGCTCCCTACTTACACCAATGACCAATGTGTCTATCTGTAGATTTGTATTCACTGTATTATATTCTTTTTACATTGTATCACGTACATATACTTGTATCATTTCTTAATCTGTTTATGAAAGTGAAATGAATTTGGTATCTTTCATTATATATTTATTTTAAAGAGTGACTATTAGGTAAAAGCTGAGTGGATAAAGAACAGTATGAAAGCTGAAGTCTGTACTTCTAAGTCATTTGTAGGTATATTACCCACATTTACCAAAATTGTGCCATTTCACAGAAATACAGAACCAGAATATTAGAACAGTAAGGGGCACTAAAGTATGATCCCACATGATATCATTAAGTTAACAAATATTTTTCAGTAGAAAGCATGACTTCACTCAGTTGATAGAATTTATAAGTGATGGTATTTCTTCTTTTGGTTTCACTTTTTTCTTGCTTGTGTATCTGTTTGTCCTTTCTGCGTGTGTGTTTTCTGAAAGTGAGTAAGACACAGGACACTAAAATCAACACAGCCTTTGAAAGTCTGTGTACTCATTCACAAACACATCACATGCCTTTTAATCCAAGGAAAATCACTAGTTTGAATTTTGTGTTCTTATTCTCTTACATTCTTTTATAGTTTACTTCATGTATATTTCTTAGTAAAATAGTTTACGAACTTTATCTAAGCAGAATCATATAAATAGTATTCCTCTGAGACGTATTTGATCACATATTTTTGAGATGCAGCTGTATTAAGATCTAGGATGTGGTTTACTCATGTTTACTGGTGCACACGATTCCGTTCATGGATATATCATCGTTCACTCTTACATTCTCCTTTTGATAGACATTTAATTTGTTTCCAATTTCTTGGTATGTGAAGCATTGCTGTTAGGCTGATTCCTGCACAGGTCTTTGTTATCAAGGGTAAGTTTCTGTTTCTTTATGTGATAGTTGGTAAGATTTTTATGGTTCCGGGTGCTTGACCTTATTAAATTTTGCTGGTAATGTGAAATTATTTTTTAAAGTGGTTGTATCAGTGTTTTCTTCTACCCTGCATAAGCTACTGAGAGTTACTGGTGCCCTAGACCCTGGACTAGTCTTGTAACATCTAAAATTTTAAGTTTGACAATACGTTGTGTTTGCAATAGTTTCTCATTGTTTTTTGATTAACAGTGAATTCTAACGAGGTCAATCAACTTATATGTATTGGCCCATTACATTTTCTCTCCTGTGTAATAGTTGTATATTTATACTATAGTTATAACAAGCTACTTAAAACTGATACTGACTTATTCTACTATTTTATTTCTTAGAGATTTAGATGAGTTATTCATTTACTCTACAAATTATTTGTCTGGTTATATATGTTACACACTTACTCTTGATTTTGTCCTGGTCAGCAGGACTCGTAAGGAAAGTCACTGTTTACAAAAAAATTCATTCAATGTGAATGAAACATTTTAAAATATATCTTAAATTTATCAAAATTTTTGATATCTATTCAAAAAGCAAAGAGATTAAAGAAGAAAATAAAATCCCTCTACAGGAAAGCATGCAGTGATATTGGAGGCCCAGTTTGAAACAATTAATACTAAAAAGTTCTGTTTTGATAATATTTCATATTCTTTACATAGAAACTATGCTGAAAACTACATATTTTGAATGACAATGCCTGACAAAATATATGTAAGAAATTTGTAGCAAAATATCCAATGAAAATAATAGTAAATATCTACCTGCTATGTTATGGTCCATTTAAAGTATGTTTCTTTTGTATGCTTCTCGTATTACTTTTCTGATGAAGGGGAATGTTATAGAAGAGTAATGAAATTTATGGGTATTGGCAAATGTTTTCATAAAATATTTTTCATATTTTCAGCCATTTTTTTCTGGGTGGAACTTAATTTTTTCCTATTTTCATTGTTGTACAGAAATTCTCACCATGCTCATCAACTCCCACCCTTAACACATGCACACATGCTGAACACTTTTTGTGTGTGAAAGTTTTATTAATAATAGACACACACATTATATGGAACTTTTATTAATTGTAGACACTTCTCTCCTTCTCTATGCTTTTATGATTTTGATAAGAAAATATATGACTATCATGTAACATCACTTGATTTATTTTTTCATAACTAAAGCATTTCTGGAAATGATGAAAATACTAATTCTTATTTTATTGCTATTAAAATAATTAAAGGGAAATGGATATCAGTAATGACTTTCAGTCAGCATTTGCTTGCAAAGATTGACACTTATGATCTCAGAGTAATAAACTTAAGTTTCCTTCATGCAGCGACAATCTCATGAGTTTATTTCTTTATCATTTGATTGTCTTAAGCTGAATTAGTAACAGTCTATTATTTTTATGTCAATATTCTTTTTGTTACTGAAAACTTCAAATTAAGTAAAAATATTTTTTAAATGGTCATCTTATAAATATAATTTAGTTTATTCTCTATTGGATTTTAGCATATTTCGGCTATTAACCATTATTGCTATAAATTTTGATATTGGGAAAAATATGTGTTTAGCAAAAACAGAAAAATAATTAATGTCAAAATCTAATTATGTAAGTTAAGTATATTATCTTTATATATAATTATATATATGCTATATATTATATATATGAGATCTATATATCATATATGTGATAATATATTTAATATATTTAATCATGTATATATGTATCATGTATATATTTAATCATGTATATATGAGATATATAGGTACCTCCAATACTTTAGTTAGAACAGAGTTTCTGGGATGGAAATGGGTCTGTACATAAACATGGGCTTTTCACATATCTAATTGATGATCTTGAGGATATTATTTAGTATTTATGAGCCTCATTTCCTACAATGGAGTTAATAAGTAGCATCATCCTAGAGTGCCTTGGATACCAAATTAAAACTAGAAATTCTGGAAGCCAAGAGACTTTCGCATTTGATCTCAGGAGAAGCTTACTATTAATTGCTTTCTAGCAAAAATAAAAAAATAAAAAAGAAAGAAAGAATCTGAATATCCCTCAGTTTGGGCTCCTTTATTATTACATAAAGGCTTTTATAGTTCTGACTTTAAGTCAATTTTATGTAATATGACTATAGCTATTCCTGTTCTATTTTTGTTTTCATTTTCATGGAATATCTTTTACTTTAAAGGGAATATACCTTCTATTATGTTAGGTTTTATAGGTGAAATGAGTTTTTCATAGAAAGTATGTAGTTGGGTCTTATGTTTTAATCCATTTAGCCACTCTGTGTCTTTTAATTGTAGAATTTAGTCCACTAACATTTGGTGTTATTACTGATAGGCAAGGACTTACTACTTCCACTGCATTACTTGTTTTCCATTTTTTTTTAAATCCCTCTGTTTCTCTCTTCCTTTTTTGTTCTCTTTATTTGTGGTTAAATAATTTTCTCTGGCTGCATATTTCAAATCCTTATTTTTTTATCTTTACTGTATCTATTTTGGTTTTCTTTTTGGTTACCATGAGGCTTATATAAAAAACATACTAATCTTATAACAAGCTATTTAAAACTGATATGAACTTAGAATTAATCACAAAGGAAAAACAAGAGAGAAACAACCCCCAAATCCCTGTACACAAAATTCCTTTATTTTGACATTTTTGATATCAAAATATGTGCTTTTTATATGACATATCTTTTAGCTAATTTTTATAGTTATTTTTGATAGTTTTGTCTTTTACACATCATGGTTACAATGTTAGTATAGCAACAACATTAGTGTCCTTTTCTTTTGCATTTCTCATAGGACAGGTCTGGTTGCAATGAATTCCCTCAGCTTTTTTTTATATGGAATTTTTTTTTACCTTTTTTTTTATTTCTTAAGGATAGATATTCTGGATACAGTAATCTTGGTTGGCAAGATTACTTTCTTCTCCATTCTTAATATAGCATTCCATATCTTTGTGTAAGGTTTTTGTTGAGAGGTCCACTGCTTTCTGAATCCTATCTTTGTCGCTGACTTTTCGTTATATCCTAGGGTATACTTATTTGTTCTGTATCTGATATTGTTTTCTGACATGCCTATATTTAAGTATTTATGTCTTTATACAGGTTTGGAAATTTTTAAATTATTTTTTATATCATCTTTTTATCCATTTTTCTTTTTCAATTTCTTCTTTTACTCCATTAACCCAAATATTTGCTCTTTGATGTTGTCACATGGATCTCATGAGCTTTCTTTGCCTGTTTCCATTCTTTTTTCTTTTGTCCATTCTGGCTATATGTTTCCAAATCGTCTTTTTTCACTCTTCATTTTTTTCCTTCTGTTTGATCAATTTTGTTTCTGTTGCTGTCAGTTATATTTTTCATTTATTCATTGTATTTTTTAGCTCCAGGTTTCTGTTTTTCCTTTTTTATCTTTCTATTGATTTTCTCTGATTTATTTATGAATTTGTTATATGTGTTTTATTGAAGTTCATTCAGCTTCCTTAGAACTGCTATTTTGAGTTATTTGTCTAAGGAATCACACATATCCATCACTTTAAGGCTATTCTTTGGCACCTCATTGTTTGGTGAGTCATATATCTCTAAATGTTAATGCTTATGAATGTACATTGAGGGATTACATATTTATTCTAGTCTTCATAGCTTCTGTGCCTTTTATTTATTTTTTTTAGAAAACCTTGCTGAATTTCTAAGTTGACTGACAATTGTGTTCTCTAAGCCTGTGACTAGTGTAGCTGCCTTAGCACTAGAAGGTACTCCAATCTCAGGTTTGCCATGAATCTTGCCTGGTTTCCAGGGTTGATGTTTCTCTTCAGCTGAGATGGATATTGGGAGGGAACAAAGGCTGTGGACAAGGGATCCACAAAAAAAGACTGTCCTAGTACCCTAGATAGATATAGTTTCCAGCAGCTTTCTGCCAGGCAAAATGAGCTTATGTCTTAGTAAGAAGGGCCAGAAGTGAGACTGGATCTGCACATGGTTTGTTGGAAAGGAGGCTGAGGAACCCAGTGTGTTGCCTCACAGAGATGTGCATCACTCAGCAGGTCATTGCACAAGTAGAGTAGTTCCTCTACTGCAACAGGAGGAGTTGGGGCTAAAACTGGGCCTCCTTGTCACTTGTTGTGGGGTGGAGGTTGGAGAGCCTCATCTCAACTGAAATGAGTGTCTCTTAGTAAGTCTCTGCACCTACAGTTTAGATCCCCAACCATGAGAGGCAATTCAGGAGCTGCAATTGTGCTACCTTATAATCTTCTGGGGGGTGGAATCTGATGAGCTCATTATGAAGGCTAAGTATCTGAGTCTGTATAATATGCATGCATATCCTTCTAGGTCCTTGTGCAAGAATTTCTGAGTTGAGACTTCAGTTCAGGAGGCTAGAGCTGAGATACAGGGCAACTTTCAGGTTTGCTGTTCAGAGTGATATCAACAAGCAGACAAGCCTCTCTGAAAAGTCACTAGTTTGTGTGAATTTTTCCAGACCTTTTGGTAGAAGGTTTTGCTTGCAAGCTGAATCCTAGCCGCTTGGTGAACTGGGCATATTCTGGACTTGAACGTGGGAGCACAATTAACATATCAGTCACCTGGGTGCCAGGCTTCACTCTCAAAATAACCTTTCTAGGTAAGTCTTAGGCTCTGCTGAGGTTTGACAGATTTCTACCTGAATTCTAAGACTCACACAGAGATGTTTTTGGCTGATCATGGGTGAAGAATACTTGTTACCTCCTATTCTGCCATCTGTTTACCTAATCTTGAGCATTTACAGTTTTTGATAAAAATTTTCTTTCCTTTCTATGTTTTAAAGTTTGGTGGAAAATTTTGCTTACCACATTTATATATAATTTTTATATTGCATTTTTAGTTATATCCATTCTATTCCTAATTATGCTTTGTATGTATCTTTTCCCTGTGTAGCAAAATTTTTATCTACGTCATCATTTTAAAAAGAATGTGTTGTGATGATCTCTGTTGTGCTTTTGTTTTGTATGTTATTCATTTTTATATGAATTATTTTCTTCCACTTTTGAGAGACTTATAATTTTCATTTATATATTATTTTCTTAAAATTTTACATTATAGATTATATAATAAGTCTCTCTTCCTTGACTACTAGTTTACCTGCATTACACAGGTTGTGAAACATACCTATCTAAACTGATTGAAATGCTAGTAGTCAATTAATTAACATATCTTTTAGGTTATAAGCCATTCAAAATAATTCAAACTATTATTTTGTTTAAATAAATGACTACCTTAATATATAATAAGATATTTTCATCATTTTTGAGGTAATTTCAAAGCTTTCCTTCTGAGTATGTGTATGTTCTTTGGCTCCAATACATATTTTTTCTTTCATAACCCACTCATAAACCATTTCATAGCCTTTAATTTTTAGTTCTTTTTTTTTTTTTAGGAAGAGTAATATTTAAAAGACACTTTCAAAAGAGTCTAAATGAAATCTCCCTTTGTAGTTTTGATAAGTGCTCTTCTATATTTAACCATTGTATCACCTATAATATTATAACATTGTTTTTCTTTTGCAAATTTGTCTTTGTCTCAAACTCATAGTGTGTATTAAATATACTATTTTCATTAAGCATTCATATTTCATTTCATTAAATGATTAAGATCTAACTTACATAATGATAATGGTATGTATAGTTGATATGAATTTTAAAACAAATATACTGATTCTTTATAATAACACAGGTGCACTTTGCTAGCAGAGTTCAGCAGGTATAGTATCTGTAGAAAATAAGCTACCTACAAGTGTTTAATAGACATTGTCAGTGTGCTACAGAGAGTAACCAGAGAATGAGGATCATTCACTACGTTTATATCAAAAACCCACAAAGAAGTCATCTGGACCAGTGTGTCCAACTCCTGTAACTGAGCCTCCATCTTTAATTTTCTCCTCTGTCTTGGGTCATTGTCACTTACATACAAACTTAATGTTATCTCTCCCACATTAAAGGTAAAATAAGATTTCCATGATCTCAAGTTCTCCTCAAACTAGGCTCATTCCACTTGCCTCCTTACAACAGAAGTTTGCAAAATTTTCTTAATGATTGAGTCCAGTTCTCATTCCAATCTGTTGAATCTATTCTAGGCAGGCTTTTGTCCTCACCGCACTGTGCAGGCTGTTATTCTATTGACTAGAACACCAACACCCGCCTTTGCTAATCATGACGATGTATTTCATTTTCATCTCTCTCACTCATCAGAAGTATCTGATACCCCTGTTCCTGCTTAAAATCCTTTCTGAATTTGACTTCCAGGGTGGCTCATTCTTTTGTTTTTCCTTTCACCTAACTCTGTGCTTTCTTGTTCATCTTTACTGCATCCCTCTCATTTTCCCAATCTCTTGGCTTTTAATGAACAAGGCTGAACAAGTCTGATAAGCTTAAGCAGAATATTGTTACTTTATGTGCAGTCCAATATTACATGCACAAGCCACCAATACATCACTATATCATAAAAGTTGCATGAAAAATAATTTTAAAATGGTTATGGTATCGTGTAAGTTGTTTTATTGTTTTACCTTGGTTTGTCACTTAAAGAAAAAAAATGAAAATCTTTTCTGAATGTTAACATGTTTGATTTTAATGAAAACCGTATTGCCTTATATAAATAGTGCTATTGGAACAAATTCAGTAAACTAACCATATCCTCTGTTTTTCTCATTTCTCATCACTAGTTAGTCATTAAGCCTGAAATGAAATTCTTTCTCATGAGTCTTTCACTGACAGACCACTGGTATAAATTTCATGCCGAGTTTGTGGGCAACATATCAGTATCTGTGAACTCGGTATTTTGATCACAAGATGTGTATGACTCCTGTTGAAATGTGTCTACTCAAGTCACAGAAACTATATACTAAAACTATAGTGGGAGTTCTAATTCTGAGAATTCACCAGAGAGATAACTGAATAAAGTATTGTTCAAACCCAACTATAGCCCAAGATGAAGGGGAAAGAGGGGGAGGGGAGGGGAGAGGTGAGGATGGGTGTAGGGAGGGTAATTGGTTGACCACACTTATGGTGCATTCTACAAGGGTACATGTCAAATCTACTAAGTGTAGAGTATAAATGTCTTAACACAATAATTAAGAAAGTGTGGTGAAGGCTATGTTAACTAGTTTGTTGTATTTCAAATTGTATATAAAACCAGCACATTGTACCCTATAAATGCATTAATGTGCACAGCTATGATTTAATAAAAAAAAAAGAAAGGAAGAAGAAAATTCTGTCAGCATTTGGAACGGAGGGCCACAAACAAAAGCATTAAACTTAGTTTACTTGGCATCCTGATAAGAAGGATAAATTAGTGTTTCCTTTGGAAAAATTATAACTAAAGTGATGAGATAAGAATCTTATGTAATATAAGCACCAATGTTTTCTAAATAGCTTAAGGATTTTTATTACTCAATTCTACCAAGCTTTATTTTATTTATCACCCACTATATGCCAGGGACTAAGAAATATTTCGGGATACAAGGAAGAATGAGATCTGTTCCTGCCTTCAGAGAACTCATAGTTAGTCATGACAGATATTTAAACAGATATCAATGGAGTATGATGCAATGAGTTGACTGTATCCTCTGGGGTGGGATGTAACACATGGCCATGTGCTAGAGTTGCTCATTTAGTTTTGTAACAGCTGATTTTTATGTATTTAGAGATTTTGCAAGATGTTGTGAGAGCTTGGAATTAGCTACGGTGGGAATTTTTACACAACTAAAGTTGATACACAGTAGAACTCACCTCCCGAACCACCTTCCCCAACAGGCTTATTAGCGCACCATTTAGCCTACCAAGTGGGCCTCAAATTGGCCGTCTAGTCAGGAGAACACTTGAGCATTCATTCAAATAACTACTCTTAAAATGTGTTTTTCCAGTATTAATTTAGTGAAGCCATGGATTATTGGTTATGAAATGAATGGAAATGAAGACATATTCTTGACAACACTAACATTTTATACACGCAATTTGGGACTTGTCCAGACATTCTTATTCCACAGCAATAAGAAAACAAACAAACAAGAAAAAAACAATGTAGTATTACTAACCACAACAATCCCTTTAGAGTTAGATTAACAGAGTCTGTAGATGAAAATCAACATGTCAGATTGTTCCTTGTAGTCCCATGATTCCTCCTCTGAGCAGAAATCTGGCATCTGAATTTATCTTTATGTTATTATAATTCCAATCCTGTATGTAGGACCCACTATTCTAGCTCCTCTAGATCAGGTGTCCTCAAACTACAGCCCACAGGCCACATGCAGCCCATCTAGGACATTTATCCCACCCGCTGGGTGTTTTTGCCACAGCTGCCTGTCCTGCTTAGCAGCCAACTCATCCCGGGGCCGGCAGTCCAGCCCTCCAACGGTCTAAGGGACAGTGAACTGGCCCCCTGTTTAAAAAGTTTGAGGACCCCTGCTCTAGATGATCATCAGAAATGGAAAAATTAGTTTCCATCTTACTCAGTATTGTTATTGATGCCTGCAATGGGCAGCGATTTATGAGGGCGAGGTGCTCAAGCTGGGTTGGCACTGGTGACCCTTTTATAACTGATAAATATTCAAAGAGAGTCCAGAATATTGAGTTTCTTCTCTTGTTTCACTTTTTCTATGCCTGCTCTCATGGGTTACCAAGAAAAAATGGAATACAATACTATGCCTGTGTGCCTGGAATTAAAATTTAACTGAGAATAGTGTACTTTTTTGGTCTTACCAGCAGACAGGACACAGAATTTTGGAACGTTTATAAGCTTTTCAGGTTTGTGATAAAAGGCGGTGGGAATGAAGAGGAGATAATCTTTTTAATCTGATGGTTCTCTGTGGAAAGTTACAGCTCACCTCTGAAAATCTTATTTAGGAATAAATTTCTAGTATACTGTAAGCTTAGAAAAAGAAAAAATAAAGTTTAAATTAGAAAATGTATCCATTTTTCTCAAAAAGAAGGAAAACCATGATCTGCCCCATAACAAATTTAAAGACCACAAAAAGAAAGAAAAGGGAAATAAACCAAACATATAGAAAAACTATTTTTTTTTATTTTGTGAGAAAATATATGTTTTCTTATTTTGAAGTCTTTTCCCAAAATGTTAAGGTCATCTGAATGTTGTTGTTACACAGAGACGTCGTGTAATGCTTAACTCAGAGTGCCCTTTACCAGAGAAGTACACCAGTTTTCTAAGCTTTTCATCCCACTCCCTCCTCCCACACTTACCCCTCCTTGGTTTTCAATGCCCTCTATATCTCTTTGTGGACATGTGTACTCCTTGTTTACCTCCCACTTATTAGAATGTATGGTATTTGATTTTGCATTCTTGAGATGCTTCGCATAGGATAATGGTCTACAGTTCCGTCCAACTTGCTGCAAATGACATTATTTCAATTCTTTTGATGACTGAGTAATACTCCATGATGTGTGTGTGGGTGTGTGTGGGTGGGTGTGGGTGTGCACGTGCGTGTGCACGTGTGTGTGTATAAGTGTATCACATTTTCTTTATTCATTCATGAATTGACGGCACTTAGGTAGAGGTAAGTACCTAGCAGTGAGTTTGCTGGATGACATGGGAGGTCTCCATTTATTCATTTGAGGAATCTCGGTACTGTTTTCCATAGAGGTTGTACTAATTTGCAGTCTTACCAACAGTGTATGAGCATTCCTGTCTCTCTACGGGAGGGATTAAGACAAGCAAATTTCTCACACCCTGCCCATCCCTTCCACTCCCTCTTTGCAGCTTCATGAAAACACAGATCTTTGCAAAATACATATTTAAAACTGACATCATTATTTTACTGGAAAATGAGTAGTCTACAAACATCTTGTCAGATCCTGACAGAACGGAGATCAATGGATGTCCTGCTGAGAAGGAGAAGACCAGCCAACCCTTTCTACAGCGTAATTGATACGGGCCATCTGGGCGTCATATTTTTCTTATCATAGATAAAATAGAATCCCCAGCATTACCAAGCAAGCTGCCCACACCTGCAGGCAGTACTGTGAACAGCTGTGAGCCACGTGCATTCTATGAAATAATACATATGTTCTTCATTGTAAATATCTCTGAAACAGTTAATGCCATTTTAAAGAAAGAGGAGTAACAAGGTAATCGACAGTGAGAGAGAACACGTACATCTTCGCTGTGCATACAATGCATTGTCTTCGATGTTTTACTTATCAGACTTTATAAAACAGATTTCTGGAGCCTAACGGAGGTATAGTAAATTTGAACTAAGTGCTGGAAGTTTTGTTTTGCTTTTTTTCTGTGAATTCTAATGACTGGAAAGACAAATTAGATGAGCATAACACATATTTGAAATTCTTTTTTTGGTCAAAACTCCTAAATATGCAGAGTCTTGCAATCTGGGCTTAGTAACAGTCTGGCTTTCCTGAGGGGCAGCATGCTCTTTCAGCATCAACTGGTCGTGCATTCTGTGAACTTCCCTCTGATGGAGGTGGGATACCCAGGTTGACTTGACCCTAACCTGCACCCCTCACTGTCAGAGTGTCTCCTGTGATCATATCTCCTGATGTATCATCTCCCGGGATGATAAATGACCATAAAGGCATTAAAACTAGACCTTGGAGATGTTGAAAGAACCAATATAATCAGAGTACACTGAAGAGTGTACATACACATAGATTACTTTCAGTGCTATTGGTGAATCAGGTAATTAGTCCATAACAAGCAGACACTGATTGTCTTGGTTTGTAAGTGTCCAAGATACACTTTTTTTTTTTTTTTTGAGGCAGAGGTGTTGAGTGCCGTGGCATCCTCATAGCTCACAGGAACCTCAAACTCTTGGTTCAAGGGCTCCTCTTGTCTCAGCTTCCCTGGGACCTGGGATTGCAGGTGCCCACCATTAGGCCCAGCTAATTTTTCTACTGTTAGTGGAGATGGAATCTTGTTCTTGCTCAGGCTGGTCTTGAATTCCTGAGCTCAAGCAATCTGCTCATCTTGGCCTCCCAGAGTCTCATATACACGTTAAGCATTTTCAAATTCACCTCTACCTCCCTGAATTCCTCTACACGAAGCGTTCAAATAAATCTCTGTCAGCGATGAAAGAGTTGTGGCTTCTCTGTGCCACACTGGAAAACAAAAAGTCATCTTGGGCCACACATTAAATACTCAACAAGTTATGAAAGCTGATGAGCAATAGAAAAGGTCTGTGCATCATTTTTGTGATATCCGCCTCCACAGATAATTAGAAAAGTCCTCATATAATCCACAGTGAGGACTGGACACCCCTTGCGAGGTGCAACAGGAGAAAAAAGGCCATTATATTTTATGCACTAACAGCTGTGCCTCAGTTTGTAGATCAGCAGGAAGCTGTTTGATCCATGGCATGGGAATCAATGCCATGGTTGACAACTAGAGAGTTACTTTGACATTCATTGAGAATTTCACCATTTTTTTACACATCTTCTCAGATTATAATTACATATTGAATATATGGAAAACAGCTTGTACCTTTTCACCAAAATCCTTGCCCAAAAGTTCCATGCTAAGATCAATGTTTGGAAATCCTATTAGTCAGGGCCCTGTCATGATTCTGAATCTAGAATCCTGCCTGATTTGCTGGCAAATTAGAAGCTTCTAAATAAGACAATGGAATTTATACAGAATCTCTTGCCTTAAGTGCCCTGGATTCATTTATGTGAAATTTTAAACATATCTGGGATACAGCAGTCCAAGTGTTAGAGGAAAAATTGTAGGAGAAAATCTTTCTGACTGTTGAGTAGACAAATATTTATTAAACTGGACCCATATTATAAACCATAAATTTAAACTGGACTATATTAAAATTAACAACTTATTTAATAGCCACCATGTATAGCATGTGGAATAAGAAATAAAGAAAAAAAATGTGCGTAATACACATATCTAAAAAAACGTACTCAAATATAGAATAATGAGGATTTCCTAACAAACAGAAAAAAAGACTAACAATCCAATAGCAAAAGTGGGCAGAAAAGTTGAAGATATCATAACGAAAATATACAAATGCCAATAAATAAGGTTGTGAAAAAGTATCTATCCACCTTCATTAGTCATTCATAAATGTCTGATACCATCAGAACGGCTAAAGTGAAAAAATACAGAAAATGTCAAGTGTGATGAAAATGTGTAGTCAATATAATTTTCCTACATTTCTATAGGTACATAAATTATTGCAAAGCCTTGGAAAGCAGTTAGTATATACTAAGCCAAATTGCACATCGCTTGGTGATCTAGCAATTCTCTACCCAGGAAAACCCCAAAGAAATTGCTCTCTACGTATGCTTTGCAAATCACCTCAGCACCTTATAGCACCAGCTCATCATTGCCTCAAACTAGAACTTACCCTGGGACCCATTAAGAGAAGAGCAGATAAATAATTGTGGCATACTGATGCAATGGACTAGTACTCAACAATGAGAATCAACGACCTACAACTGCATCTAAAAGAGGGATAAATATAAATATCTTTGAGTGGGAGAAGCCAGATGCCAAAGCATGCATATTTTATAATTTACTGTATACAAAAAAAAAAAAAAAAGGTCAGGAAAACCAATATACGCTTTTACAGGTCCAAGTTAGGGCACTTTAGAAGGACAGAAAGGCTGGAAGGGTTCACTGATGTGCATATAGGACCTTAATAATAGTATGTTCTGTTTCTTGTTTTGGGTCCTGTTTACACAGGTGTGTTTAATTTATGTAGTTCTCAAACTGAAATGTGTGATGTTTGCATTTTTCTTTTATATTACACTTCATTGAAAAGTTAAAAATATATTAATGTATACTCGTATGCGTGAGGTGCTTATAAACAGATTACTTTTTCTCCTATAACCCCGTTATATTGGGGGCCTAATTTCTCCATCCTGGGATCCTGGTTCCTATTCGCTAGGCAGAGGTTTGTTCTAACACATTCAGTTTGTTGCCTGGAGCGTTCCCCATTCCCATGCAGTTTCCTTTCTCACCAGAACTGGATCCTGCCTCTAATAAATCTTACACATCACTCCGATGACATTCAATCACCAGATATAACTAGTTACCACCAGTGACATGAAGCCCCCAGTCTTCCCAGATCCTGCTGGTTCCCTTTCCAGATACACAGAAATTGAGGTCTGGACTGGATATGGGTGTTCTATGCTCCCTCAGGGTTGAATGATTTGAGCTGTTAATTTTTCCAATTAGGAGACTAGTCCTTATTTCTTGGTGATTTGATTTTAGTCTTGCCTGAGCCCCTCTAGGAAACGCTTCCTCATCACCTTCCACTCAAACTCAAACACACCTTGTACACCCCACACGGCTGTGAGAAGAGCCGCATTAACCCAGCTGATATGTGTCTGAAAAGCTGTCTAATTACTTGCAGTTTGCAATTGAAGTTTTTTGACAGATAAAACTGGCTCTTATTATTTTTTTTAAAATGAGGCTTTATAATTTCAATGATGTTGTAACATTTAAGACTTCGTGTTTCATATAAGCAATTTTGAGGCAGTATCAAATAAAAACAGGAGTTTCTCCTTTTTCGACAGTATGAAAAGTCGGTCTGTAGGAGAAAAATGTTTCAAAATTATGGGTAAATTGCTGGATAAGTTATCTTACGTAGTTCACCATATTTCCCACTCAACATACACTAAGCAAGCTGAGTAGGACAGTTCTGATCATCAGGGAAATACTTCATTTCCTCTGGCCACTGATTTCAAACGTGATTTTTCTGGTGCTAATTCCCCACCTATTATTGACATCTTAGGTAGATCCCTTAACACTCTGTTCACTTTCAGAAGTTAAAACAACCTCATTTTCAGGAATTAAAATATGATGAGTGTTAGTCTCACTTTTATTACCAGTGTTTGCCTGGAATTCCCAGCCCAGGTTGTTCTGCTTTTTTCATGATAAGCAGTAAGAAAGAATGATGCTAAAGTCTGTTTTGGACTCCCCTTGGTCCATTTAACTCCTCTCCTTGGGTCCTCACCCCCAGCTTCTGGCTCATGCATGAGAAATGTTTAATGACATGAGAAGAATAAATTTAGGCCATCATCTCTATAAGCTCCTAGCTGTGATTCCACGTTAGCTGGCGAAAGCTCTTTTTCAAAGCACATGTTCTAATGCTTGCTCTTTTGTGTGATATCATTAGCGAGTTCTTCCAAAGTCCTCTGAATTTCTCTGCTCCCCAGCGGGGAGATCCACTCTCTGGCTGAAGGCATGTTCTCAATCCACACCAGTTACGTTGTAGCAGAATTCTAGACAGATTCTACCTGCTGTGGCTCTGTTTTGGTTCATGATCTTTAGACACAGAGCACCCCTTTACCGACTAGGAAAGACATAGGACAAAAATAAAGATGTTATTACTTCCATTGGTGTGTACGTCATGCATGAGAGGGAGGTTGTTCAGAGCCAGGAGAGAAAGAAGGAGATGGAACCCGGGGCCAATCCCTTTACTTGGAGTCCAGAGATTAGTCAGTCAGGGTTCCCATGGGAAGTTTTAACAGGTGAGTGTAAAGCAATTAGGAGTAAATCCTAAATGGCCAGGCTGTGACTGAGAGTAGACAGATCTGCAGGGTATGGGGTCAGTCAGGACAGTCACGTACGGTGTACCTAACTGTCCCATAGAGAAGTGGTCACCAGGAGGACCACAGATATCTGTGGCAGATATCTGGATGGACCACAAAAAGGGATGGGGGGGTAGCAGCCTTGAGGAATGGGATGTAGGACTGGAAACTCTATCAAGGGTGACTGAGACCTACTTCTGGGCTTATAAGAAATTCCAACTTGTTATAAAAATGAATTCTCTTCAGCTTACAATTGTAAGAATTCCCTTGAGACCCCTTTTGTGCCAGTAGGTGTTTCTCTTGGGAAGCGCCCTGTTAAGATACGTTAATTCTGGCTACTGAAGCAGGTGTTCTGGTCCCAACAGTGCAGACCATTCATGTTGATGTTCCCTCTTTCTGGGCTGGCTGCTCACAGCAGGTTCCTGTCTTCATTATATTGGACAAAAACCATGACAGGTGGCTACCATACTGAACAATAGAACTATTGAATATTAGCTTCTTAAGGTAGAAGGTCTATGTTGCATTCGTTCTTCATGGATGTGGCACAGGTAAGGATACTGATAAATGTAGAATAAATAAGCAAATAAATTTAGGAGCACCTGAAAGCGAAGAGGTTAATGTAACTTCATCTGGGAAAGAAGAAGTTAGTGTAGCTTCATCTTAGAACTCACTCCCCAGCTCCCTCCTGGGCAAGGCCGCCCAGGTGGAATCAGTCTATCAGAAGGAGATGCTCCCTCCTCCGCATTTCTGGGCAGCCAGTCTGAAGGGGACCAGCTCCCCCTTCCTTGGCTCCCATCGACAAGGTCAGTCAACTTAGAGGGAGCCAGTCTATCAGAAATAAACAAGCAGCAGCCCCCTTCTAAAGCAGCTCCCCTCTAAAAATTCCAAACCAAAAACAGCTTAGCCAATAGCAACCCCACCCCACAAAATACCTGATATAATTCCTCTATGCACTTTAAAAACCTCTGTGCTTCAATTCGGGGTCGCCCTTCCCCCAGCATCGCTGCGGGGTAGAGTGACCCAGGCATATGCTTGTAAACAAATAAAGCACTTCTTTGTTCCTGCATGTGAGTGGTGGTCTCTCAGCGGTGTCTAGGTCCCAACAAAAGAAATCTCTAAAATATTTGCCATTGTAATGAAACTTAGAAGACACTTTCACCCAGGAATTCTGGAGTTTCAACATTAAAGTGATGAAAGCAGAAAAGTATTAAAGCCATCGACTTGTTAAAATAATGAAGAGGAAGATAAGAAAATAATATTGGTTTTGGGATTATTGGATAAAATACTAAGGATTTTGCTTTTCTTTGAAATAAATATACAGTTTGAATGTATTCAGTTAAAATAACTTTTTTCTTAAAGGAAACTAAGTGGGCATCTCAGCACATCAAGGCTAATCCCAGGTCCTTGATGCCCAACCCCACTGTCATATTTTGCTAACCCTGGAGCAGGTTACTAGGAGGGAAATCCAACATGGCAGCTTTGTGATTTAGTCACAACCCCAAATGAGGAGCCTCCAAGTAACAGCTGTGAAGGATGACTTTGGTGAGAAGAAGGTGGTGGAATTTGTCTTTCCTTCTTTTCTTTTGCTACTAGTTGATAACACATTTCTGGCCAAAAATGCAATCTCTTATATATTCTGTTTCTGTTTTCAGGACAAGATTTCAATGTCAATACATCAAATTTCTCTTTTATTTAGTAGAATTTCTAGGTTACACAAAAATGTAGCCAGGTTTTATTGCCAGACGAGCTTTCCCAGAGAAAGTATTGACATTTATTTTCTATTGAGTTTGGGTTTGTGAGCGTGTAGGGTTATAAATGTTTTAAAAGCCATTCAAGGAAACTTGGAAACATCTTTTCATATCATCAAATAATTTATAAGAATAACATTAATCAAGACCAGAACTTAGAAATAGTCTATTGTACATTATTTTTTTTTAGAATAATAGAAAATGTATTGTGTAGTGAGAACATGATATTTGGAGTCTGGTATTCCTACATTCAAGTCTTTGTTTCAGATTGGGCAAACTACCCAAAGATTTTAACATTCATTACAAAAATTGTTACATGAATTAAAAATAAAATGGTGTTTCTTGGCAAATAGGAGCTACTCAATAACTGTTCACTTTATTATTTCTTTTTCTCAAAATGTTAACCCGTATTTGCAGTAATCCAAGTCCTATTTTTTTAAAAAAATATAAATTGTCTAATAGCTTTGTCATGGATGTGAAAGTGAATATACCTAGGATTAGTCAAAATACAGATTTGCTCTCTTTCAAAAGGGGGTAATGGTTGGGATATTTCCATGGAGCAGCTGGCGTTTGAACCAGTATATGAGAATATGTATAGTTGTATAGACAGAATAGGAGAGGATTAAAAAAAAAAAAAAAGAACTGAAACTATATTCTCACTGAAGTTCTATGGGTGTTAAATGTAAAAGCTTAAATATTTAACGAACTCTATTTATCACTACTCTGTTCTGAACCCCTTCATTAGTGATTTGTTGCTATAAATTCTCAACTATTGGTTAAGAAAGCAAAGGAGTTTTAGTCTATTTTTTCTCCGGAAGATTCTTATTGAGATTACAATTTTAAATGCTGGAAGAGTTGTTCATTTGTTTGTTTATATTCCTCTGATAAGATCTTAGTGATGTTGCCCTAATGTTTTTTCTATCATTTACTACACATTGGATTTTCTAGACATTCAAACAATGTATTCTGAACTGAATAAATGGTTGATATTTAAAGAAATTATGTAGAAAAAAACACCGAGTAAGCATTAAAATTATAATGACTAAAAGGCAATTGTATCTCTCTTTCCCAATTAGTGGTACAAATCACTATGATTATAGGCTAGAGTGTAATCTTATTGTAAATGTATGGATTCTAAGGTGAAGTAAATTTAGGATGTGATTTCATATTCAGGATTTGGATTTTAGTGTTGGACTGTGTAGTTCAACTCTATCTGCATTTAAAAGATGATTTGGTTATAAAATGTAGGTTGTAGGGTTTCATTTATACTCCTCTAAGGCAGTCAGATAAATCAACATTTTGATCAAGGGTATTATAAAAACTATACAAGTGATTGACTCTGAATATTTATGTAGTATTTCAGTATATTATTCAAGAATCATAACATCATGGTTTTAGAACCATACTTTAGTATATCATTTCTGTCTTATAAATGAAGAAATTGACATATTAAAAAGAGCACTGAGAATAAAAGACCTAATATTTTAACCCTTAGACTACTTCTCTATTTTATCAGATAATATATTTTTTTATTCAAGGTGAAGGAAACTGAACATTTAGAATTGGAATTAAACTGAGGAGAAATTGTAAAATGAGAAAATTTTTTTCTTACCTCCATGGATAATTGTGCATAGTTCCTTTCATCTCTTACAACTGTTTCCCCATGATTTAGTCATTTAGCAGATGCAATTTATAGTTATGCAAAAAATTAGATCAGAAGGGTCACTGACCAGAAAATATTGCGGTAGAACACAATAAAACTGTAGGCTAGAACAGGCTTAAGGATCTTCTGAATGAGACTTCTATGTAATGTGTTTAGCCTTTGAGGATTTTGCAGACATTTCTTCAGTTAGGGAATAGAATGGAAGGGTTTTTTTGTTTTTTTTTTATTTGGCTGGACTGGGTTTGAACCTGCCACCTCTGGCACATGGGGCTGGCGCCCTACCCTTTTGAGTCACAGGTGCCGCCCCAGAATGGAAGGTTTTTCCTTTTCAAAATGTTCATACTTTATAGATATACTGAAGTAAACTTCAAATATAAAATGGAATGCATGTAGTAAAAAATGGTACTTACTTAGTCTCCCAGCCCTGAGTAAAACCAATCATATTTTAAGATTCTGGCACTGACTATAATCTAGGTAAAATATCTAAAATCACAACTTCCAAAGTGCTGAATTATTTTCATCTCTTTGTCCTGTGTCGCATGGTGTGTTATAGGAGTTGTAATGCCTGTTTTTGCTCCTTGATCCAGAGCTATGGAAAGCGGTCAAATCACAACTCTCAAATGTTTTATGTCAATCCTGACCTGAGTCCTTTCCATATGGTTTAGTATTCTCTATGTTGCACTTGTATTAGGAAGTGGCTAGAAGGAAAAGGGGAAATTAAAAAATTCAAAACCCACAATCCTTATTTTTCTCCCATTACCGGCCTCATCACCTACTTCACAGCCACTCAAAAGGGAAGTGCAGTTTTTCTTGCTGTTTCAAATATTTTTTGCCTGTGTCTTTTTTGACGTCTTTCCACTGACCCTGCCAGGCCTATGAATTCCATAGAAGAACATGTCTCTACTCCTACAGGCAAAACCTTCAGTGTTTCCTCTTTGTTTAAGTGATGATGTTCACACTCTAGTTGGAAACGTCTTCAGCTGTTATGCAATAACTTCATTTTTACATGAATTATCCTCAAACATATTCTGTGTTTTTTCAGCGCACCTGTTTCTGTCCATGTTCCATGCCAGTCTTTTTCTTTTCTCTTTAAAAATAATTCTATTTTGTTTTAAAATATTTTAAAAATCAATATTAGGATTCTAAGGTGCCAAAATATGGCAACACCTCAAAAATCAGACCATCAGAAATCACATTGTTAACATTTGGGGACAATTTCTTAGGCATTTCTTTCAACATATGTAGAGAGTGATATGGCCAGATGAGCAGACAGAGAGACCATCACACTCTACAAAACCTCCCCACTTTATTCCATGTCATACCTAGTAGAGCAATGTCTAGAATATTTTTATAAAATACCTGTGTTAGTGGGGAGGAGATACAAGCCATATGTTGGAACTGGACTCCCCAGTGTTTGTGCCCCCAAGGAAATACTAATTTTAGAAATTATCCACACACAAAAATATCTTCACAAGAGGTAAGATGCTCAGAAGAGAGGTTGAGGGGCATCACAACAGTAAGAAAATACACATTTCAGAGCATAGGAGGAAGAGTTTTACATTAACTGTGTTGCTCTCACTCAAACTCAGGCAATATATCATGTAGAGAGATATCTTCTACTTGGAATAAAGAGAAGGGTGTAAGCCTTGGACCCTCAACTTCAGGCTCTTTCCAATAAATCTGAGAACTGGGTAAGCTCTCACAACCCCAACTCTAGGCTGGTAGCCAAGGACTGAGCTGCCAGACAGACCCAACATCAGGCTGGAGGCTGTAGCCCAAGGTTCCATCTCTATTCAGCAGGCTAGGTATCTAGGGCTGCTACAACACCAGGCTGGCCTCAGTGTCCCCAGGTGCTGGACTCCTATGACTCTAAACCAGCCACATTGCTGGGATACTTTCAGCTTCCCACTGAGGTTCTGGATCCCCCTCAGTGCCAGGGCAGCCCCCATAGACTCAGCCGTTAGGCTGGGCTCTGGGCCAACCTGACATCAGTGTCCCAAGGTTCTAGACCTGGGCCAGTGAGACACGTAGAAAGGAACAAAGGATCTATAACTTAACTGGATAATAATCTAAAAATACAATAGTAATAAATCCTTAAATGATTACCTGGACTATAAATGGATTAGATTTTCCAATCAAGAGACATAGAGCAGCTGAACAGATAAAAGACAAGACTCTGCCATATGCTGCCTATAAGATACTCACTTGTCCTTGGAAGACACACATAGTGAAAGTGAAGGAATGGCAAAAGACATCCCATCCAACTGGAAATGAAAGGAAAACAGGAGCATCTATACTTACCACAAATAAAATAGATGTTAAGTCAAATACTATAAAAAGAGTCAAAGAGAGTCCTTATATAATGATTAAGGAGTGAATTCATCAAGAGGCAATAACAACTGTAAATATAAATGCACTCAACATTAGAGTATCTGCATATACAAAGCGGATATCAATACATCTGAAGAGAGGGAGAGTCTGTGATTGAATAGTAGCTGACTTCAAACCCCTTTGTCAACAAAGGACAGATCATCAGATCAGTTGGTCTTAGTCTACACTTCAGTCCAAATGGACCTAACAAATTACCTTAGTCCATTTTGTGTTGCTACTAATAAAAGAATAGCACAGATTGGGTAACTCGTGAAGAAAAGAAATCTATGTTTCACAGTTCTGGAGGCTGTGGGTCCAATATAAAGGTGTTGGCAGTGGATAAGGGTCTTCCAGCTGTGTCATTCCATGACAGAAGTCAGAAGAGCAGGACTGCAAGGGATTTAACTTGTAGCCTTCAGTTCCTTTACAACTGGTATCAACCCATCCAGGAGGGTGGAGCCTTATGGCATGTAGCAAAAGCAATTCTAAGTGATAACTTAGCCATAAAAGCCCACATCAAAAAATAAAATATCACATACACAGCCTCAAGAAGAACAAACTAAGCCAAAATTTAGAGCAAAGAAGGAAAAATAAAAATAAAGCAAAAATAAAATAGACACTAGAAAAATAAAAAAAGGATAAATGAAACTAAGATTTTTTTTTATAAATGAAATTGACTGACATTTAGTTAGACTAAGAAAGAACGAAGGTTCTCAAAATGTACAACGTAGTGAGACTTTATCTCTCAATTTTTTTTTTTTTTTAATTAGTCAGATGCAGTGGCATGCTTCTGTAGTCCTAGAGACTCAGGAGGCTGAGATGGGTGGCTTGCTTGAGCCCAGGAATTCAAGGTTGCGGTGAACTGTGACTGTGATTGTACCACTGCTCTCTGGCTGAGTGACAGAGCAAGACCATAGAAAAATTGAATCATAAGAGAATACTATGAATAATTATATGCCAACCAATTGAATAACCTAGAAGAAACAGATATATTCCTAGACACATGCAACCAATTAAGACTGAATCATAAAGGTATAACAAATCTAAATAGATCAATAATGAGAATAATGAGCCATGAGACTGAGTCAGTAATGAAAACAATCTCTCATCAAAGAAAAGTCCAAGACCCAGTGGCTTCACTGCTGACATCCGCAAAAATTTAGAAGAAGCAGTAATGTCAGTCTTTCTCAAATGCTTCCAAAAAAGCAAAGAAGGAATGCTTCCAAACTCATTTTTTGAGGCTATCATTACCCTGATAGTACAAGGTCAAATGAGGATGATACAAAAAATAAAACTGGAAAGCAATTACAATCCTCCACAAAATACTAGCAAATGGAGCTCAACAAGAAATTAAAAGGAAAATTCACTGTGATATACTCATAGTATGCAAAGATGGTTCTGCATATGCAAATCAATAAATGTGATATTCCACAGTAACATAGGGAAGGAAAAAATCGTGTCATCTCAATAGATGCAGAAAAACATTTGAAGAAATTCAACATCTTTTTATGATAGAAACTCTGAACAAATTAGGTATAGAAGGAATGTACTTCAACACAATAAGAGCCATAAATTACAATCCCATATCTACCAAAACAAGGATCCCCTCTCTCACCGCACTTATTCAGCAAGGCCTAGCCAAAGTAATCAGAAAGAGAAAAAAATATGAAACGAACCAAATTAGAAGTTGTCTCTGTTTGTAGATAACATGATCTTATATATAGAAAGCCCTATAGCCTACATCCCAAAACAATTAGAACTAACATGTGAATACAGTAGGCTTTCAGAATACAACATAAATATGGAAAAATCAGTAGAATTTATACATACTAACAACAAACTACCCCAAAAAGAAATCAAGAAAACAGTTCCATATACAGTAACATTTTAAAAACAGGAAAAGTTTAACCAAGGAGGAAAAAATCTGCTCACTGAAAACTCAAATATACTGATAAAGCAATTGAGGAACTCAAATAAATAGAAAGATACCCCAGGCCCATGAGTGGAAAGAATCAATATTGTTAAAGTATTTATTAACCTAAGCAATCTACAGATTTTATGAAATCCCTGTTGAAATCCAATGACATTTTTACAAAAAAATAAACAAGTCCATCATAGAATTCATATGCAATCAAAAAAGATGTCAGATATATGAAGTAATTTTGGGCAAAAAGAACAAATCTGGAGGGATCACACCATCTTACTTCAAATTATGCTATCAATAATAATAAACGATGGTAATAAAAACAGCATTGTCCTGGCATAAAAACAGACAAAGAGCAGTAAGACAGAATCGAAAGCCTACGTCAAAGAGTTATCACCACATATATGTTTATTGCACTATTATGCACAATACTCAAGATACAGAATAAATATCAGTGTTCAAGGATGGATAAATGGATGAGGACAATTTTTTATCTATACACAATGGAATACTACTCAACTTTCAAAAAGAGCATCCTGTCATGTGTGACAACATGGACGGGCCTGGAAAACATGGTTTTAAATTAGATACGCCAGTAATGGAAAGACAAACGCTCTTTATGTGGAGTCTAAAAATGGTGAACTCACAGAAGCAGAAGGTGGAATGGTGGGTTTCAGGAGTTGGGGAAGTTGGGTCCTTGTTGGTCAGAGAATACAAAATATCAATTAGGAGGAATAAGTTTAAGAGATGTATTGCACAAACGTGGTCAGTATAGTCGAATTTAAAGTTGTGAGGAGTAAATTTAAGTGTTTGAATCATAAAATAAGACTCCTGAGCATGTGAGGTAATGCATGTGCTAAGAATTCTGGTCAGCTTAACTATTCTGCAATGTATGCAATATCTCAAAACAGCATGACATACATGGTAAATATATACAGCTTTTATTTGCCAGTTGAAATGATTACTTTAAAAAATATGTTAAAATAGGCTTAGTGCCTGTAGCACAGTGGTTATGGCACTAACTACATACACCCAGGTTGATGGGTTTGAACCCAGCCTGGGCCAGCTAAACAACAACAACAAAAAAAATGACAACTGCAACAACAACAACAACAAAATAGCCAGGTATTGTGGCAGGTGCCTGTAGTCCCAGCTACTTGGGAGGCTGAGGCAAGAGAATCGCTTAAGCCCAAGAGTGTGAGTTGCTGTGAGGTGTGATGCCACGGCACTCTACCGAGGGTGACATAATGAGAATCTGTCTCAAAAAATAAAAATAATAAAATAAAATAACATGAATATTTAAAAATAAAGCTCTTATTCCACACAAAAAATATCTGTATTACATGGTTATTTGGACTTAATGAAGATATTCACTCAGTCTTACACATGAAGATGTCAAAGAATGGAATCCTCTGGAGCCTGAGTTAAAAGAATAATTACAATGAAGTCCATTGTAATGTAATATTAGTTTTCTTTGCCTTAATTTGCCTTATAACTACAGTTTAGGAGAATATATTATTCCCACTTTATAGGTAAAAAGTGGAATTTGTGGTGGTCTAGTGTAGACAAGACACACGGATGCCTTCATTCTGTAGTATCATCATACGTGCAAGCTGGACAAGCCTGGCTGGTATGGCACAGGAGGATCCATCGCTTTTGTTAAATAATTAAGTCCCAGCTCCTACCTGCCCTGGAGAGTCTATACTGAGTTGGATATGTGTAGGTAGATGAGAAACAGCTAGATTCGCAAACTAATCCTAGAAATTCTGAGCATCTATCTTTTTGGACTTTTTCTGTAAATAGTTCTGAAATTACATCTCTCCAACAGGGGATTTCATCCATGGAACACAATCTTACCTACATCTTGCTGTGATTCCCTGCAAGCTAGTTGAGGAAACAAACATTCAGTTTTATTTTTGTCATATGGCGACAGAAAAGAGAAACAAATATTTTTAATAGTCTTAGAGGCCATCATGATGGCATTACATTAAAGATCTGAACAGAGTCTCTGATAATTTGATAACTATATATGTTAACTAAAATGATGCAAATAAATTACTATTTACCATTGGCGGCATTCTGGAATACTCCAGTACCTTCACTTTATTTATTAGAAGAAGTTTCAGAGAATAACTTATTTGTATAGCTAACTACGGGCCCATCTCAGAACTGTAGATATATATTTCATTGATAGGTTAAAACTTTAAAAGAGTTTTATTGATATATACTCTTATATTAATCTGTGTTTAGGTAAATGCCTTTCATTCACATCTGAGCCTATTCCTAAACAATATACACAAATACAAGACCATTTTTCAAAGCTGTGAAAACTTTTTTTCCTATTTTTTTTTTAATTGAATGGTAACTATGTACATTAATGGACTTCTGGGGTACAGTGTGGGGTTTTCACATGCAATCTGAAATACTTCCATCAATCTGGTCAACACAGCCTTCATGTCATTTTCTCAGTTATTGTTTTAAAACGTTCACATTCTACTCTTAGAAAGAGTCACTTGTATCCCTATAAGATAAACCTCAGAAGTGATAAAGCTGTGAAAACTTTTAAAGCCACTGTGGATGACTGTTTATGAGCGTTAGATTTGGTGTTAAATAACCTGTTTTAATCTTGGATTCTCTCACTCTTAAGAATTTACATTATAGAAATTAAGTAATGTACCTTTTCATCTGTAAAATGTAATAGTACTTCTTCTGTAATTGAAAGGTTAGCATGAGGGTATATTTTCTCAGAGTAGCAGACATTCATTCTGTGTAACAGTTGTAACTTTATATACATTTGCGATTAGTGTATTTTCCTACAAGCGGATGTTACCATGGTCTTGTATCTTTGTTCTCACTGTTATATTCTTATTCTCTTCCACAGGTAGGACACACAGGAGGCCCTCAAACATCAGATGTTAAGTCAACAAAATGTATGTAAATGGCTTAGTATAATATCTGCACATGACCATTATTACTTAGTATTAAACATTTCTGTGGAAATGTTTAGCATCTAGAAAATGCTTCATAGACCACGGTGTGTTAAAGTTTGGGCTCTGACATTATATAAGATAGTATTTACACTGGGAGTACAAATTTCCTTTAGTTTTAACATTTCGACTGATTTAAAATGAATCACGAGAAAACTGTGGTTCAGGTAAAAGCTGGTTTTCTAGGTTTTAGCTCGAGTCTCCCAATACCTTCATTTCCTACCCAGTAGAATGGAAGTGATTTTAAAGTTAGGTTACTGGGAAGACACAGAGAGTCCATTAATTGTAGACAAGTTAGAAGTCTACTCAATAACAAATGAGATCAGTTGAATGTCACAAGTTCTCTGATACGACTATTTTAAATTATTTCACATAGTGATAGTTAATTACACTTTCTGAGGTTATAAACTCATTTTCTACATGAAAACTAAAAATAAATTTGATGCTATATTAAAAAAAAAAGCAAACCCTAAGCATCATTTGTTGTTTCTAAGTGTTGCCTGCAATGAGGTACTGGAAACGTGATAAAGATAAAAGAAAGGTGACAAAAAGATTTATTTTCCAAGTTTTCATTCCTTTCCAATTACCCAGCAACAATGCGGCACACTGAGGAAATTCACTATGTTTGATAGAAGAAAGGAAATATGGACTTCGTCATAACTTGTTTTATTTCTTAATATCAATACTTCACGTATGCATTAAAGTAAATTGTGCTATGTTTAATATCTAAGCAGTCTGCATGTCTCAGGAGCCGAGCGTTATGCTTGGTGCAGAATAACAAACACTCATGGATGGGTTGCACTTAGGATCTTTCCCGTTCAACTAAATTTTACCAAAAAATGTAAGTTGTCTAACATCATCAATAAGCAAACGACTAACGTGTAGTAAGTAACTATCACGTGCCTTTTAGAGCTCCTATTCAATCATAATTAATACTGAGTAGTGTTCCCACAGCAGTAATGTGCAAATAATATCAACTGGAATCAGTGTCCAATTTAGACGTAATTCTGTTCCTTGTAAGATATTTCATATTCTAGTTCCTTTGAATCTGCTCAGTGTAGATAATTTTCATTTTTATCAAGAAACTAAAACCACCACAACTTGCTGTGATCCCTCAAAACAAGTTGGTGACAGAATTCAAATTAATTTCCAGGTTTCTGTACTTCTTGTGTCTTTCCAATAGAGAGACAGTGTTAATTAGCAACCGGACTCAAGTTCCCTTGTCAAGCTAAATTATTTACTTTAAGTCCGATGCTTTGCTTTTAATATATATTCCCTGTTTCCAGTGATATACAGAAATATACCCATGAGATATTAAAACTCAATTTTTTATTTTTTTTATTAAATCATAGCTGTGTACATTAATGCATTTATAGGGTACAATGTGCTGGTTTTATATACAATTTGAAATACAACAAACTGGTTAACACAGCCTTCACTGCACTGCCTTAACTGTTGTGTTAAGACATTTATACTCTAAACTTAATAGATTTGACATGTACCCTTGTAAAATGCACCATAGGTGTGGTCCCACAAGTTTTTAAATTTAACATTAATATGTTCCTTTGAGGTGGTGCCTGAGGCTCAAAGGAGTAGGGCGCCAGCCCCATATACCGGAGGCAGCAGGTTCAAAACCTGGCCCTGGTCAAAAACTGGAAATAAAAAAAAATGATAAATAAATAAATAATAAGATTAAAAAATATGTTCCTTTGACAAAAAATATTTCCTACTGATATGAACGTACTGAAATGTTCAAATAATTTATGTCATAATAAAATCATAAATTTTACCTTAATTCATGAATTATCTAATTTTGCTTACTACTTAAAATAATTGATGCGTAAAGTGTTAGTCAAAAGATATTAAAAATACATGAATATAAACATTTAGATCATTTATTTTTCATTTTAATATTCAGTATCACAACTGTAATTAATTCTGCTATATTAATCAATTATTAATTATTGAACTTTTCATTTTTAGAGCACATTTTAGGTGACGGATTAATTCAAATAGAGTGAAAGGCAAGTTTAAATTAATGTTAAATCAAACTTGCGATTCCAAAGCGTGCCTATTCCAGTTTCCTTCAAAATGTTTTTATCATGTAGAGTTTTTCCTGTTCCTTGTGCTATTTTCTCTACCCACTGCAACACAAAATGTCAAAGTCACTAATTTATTAATTTTGCTTAAAATTAAAGCTTAGATAAATTTTCTAGGCATATGTTGGTTCCCTCATTTTATATTCATTTTGTTCAGAATGTGCTTCCTTTGAACTAAAATGCTGGCCAAGTTATAATGAAGCGTTTGGAGAATAGTAAATTGAAAATACAACCAGGGGCGCTTTTTCTGTTCCCGTTGTGTCACTCATGACATTATTTTGGCCAACGTTACTGAATTCGGGAACACTGCGTGATGGAGCGACATATTTTCACTTTTAAGCCTCAGGTGACCAATGTTTACAGTGGCAAGTATCTAACTGCAATGTTGACATCTACTTTTAAGAAATGGTGCCACATCAGGCGGGGTTTGGTCCCATTGCCCTCTTAGCCCTCGTTTCGTTTCCAACTGACTGCTTAATTTCCCAATATAATGGTACTCCTTTCCTATCCTTTACACCAAAGGAGAGCTAAAGATAGAAACAGCTGCCAGAAACTGTCAATATATTTCTGACCCCAACAAAAAAAGACTTCATTGTTTTCTTACAAAGTACAGCAGAAGCTCCCTAAGTGACCACCCAAGGACTGTAACAAACTGGTCAACATGCGGAGGTGGCCAACTTAGGGAACTCGGCCAGCTGTACTGATCTGTACATATGGTGTACATCTGCTCTACGAAAATTAGGCCAACTTGAGGAGGTGGTCAATGTGGGGAGAGGGTCAACTGAGGTTCTACTGTATACTTAACTAACGGTTTAAGTTTTCTCTTAAGGACAAAACTTGATAATCATTTGTGCTTTTCATGTGTGTAAAGAATAACTTATTGCATTTATTGGATGTGTTATTTATGTTGCGGGCTGTGAAAAGGTTTCCACGTATGATGATTAAAGGCAGTTTGGTTGGTATTGCTTAGAATGTAGTCTAGTCAATGTGATAAAACTCTCAAAAAATACATAATTGACCCATAAACAATATGGGTTTGAACTGCCTGGGTCCACTTGTTTGCAGATTTTTTTCAGTGAATATACTGGAAAATGTTGTGGAGATTTGTGACAATTTGAGAAGACACACAGATAAACTAGCCTAATATCAAAAATATTAAGAAAACTATTCATGTGATGAATACCTAAAATACATGTAGATACTGGTCTATTTTACATGAGTATCCATATAAAATATGCACAAATCTATAATAAAGTTAAAATGTGTTAAAAGTTGCATGCACAAACATTTATCAACTATACCTGGAATATTCACAGTCAAGAGAAATATAAACTAATGGACAGGTACAGAACTAAATCACAACTGCATAAAATTAACTATAGTATGTGCTGTACCACTTAAAAACTTCACAGCCGCTTCCTACTGCGGTTGAAGTGAGCCTAAGTTCTGTGAGTCTCCACCTAAAACGCTGTGCGACGCTAGTGATCTGGGCACAGCTCTTCACCTCCCCAGTGATTTCCCCATCACAGTAGACCCAGTGATTTCCCCATCACAGTAGAAAGTGGCCTCTCAAGGTTCTTGTGCACTTTTCACGTGTTCAGTGCGAACTCGGAATTCTAAGGTGGAACCTGTGTGAAGCGCCACTGGTGATGCTGGACGCTCCCTGATTGCAGAGGAAAGTCATGAGGACAGTTGAGAAAGTTGAGTTGCGTGGCCTGTACCGTAGATGGAGGTTTACCACTGTGGTTCCCACCATTTCAAGCAGACTATGTAAACAGACCACTTATAAACTTCCTGTACTCACAGCTCTGCAAATGTGTTTTCTCTCCTGTGGCCAACATTGTCTTTTTTCTAGTGTGTGTAAGAATATGATCTATGACATACATAACGTACAAAATACACATGAGCAACTATGTTGCCGGTAAGGCTCCGTCAACAGTGGACTATCGGGAGTTACATTTTGGGGGAGTCATAAGCTACATGCAGGTTTTCAGTGATGGGGGAGGGGTTGGCGCCCCCACACCCTGCATTGTTAAAGGGCTGACTGCAATTGCTGTAGCACACGGCCAAAAAGTATGACCCTGAGGGCTGGACGCTGGTTTCCTTTTCTGCGCCTCCTTTCATTGACCTTGGCTTTGCCTCAAACTCCAGAATTTTCATCTGAGTAATTCTTGTGATTAGCCTTTTCCTTGTAACTAGACAGGTGAAGCCAGTCCTCCTTCGGTGCTCACTGATATATTTTCTTCATTGTCTTTTCTGCCGCAAATCTGTATTATTTACATTCTTGAACATCATGCTCTCCACATTGCTACCTCTGAGACAGGAGTGACTGCTTACAGTTGGTCTGGCTGCCTCTTGACAGCGGCATCTGCGGCTTTTACTGCTCCTTTTTGGTTTGTACTGCTCCTTTTTCTGTGGCATATTCGAGTGAGATGTTCCATGCTGTGAGACCATGGCCTTCATTATCTATCAGCGGTCCGGCTCTCATTCTTCACTACTTCTTCTGATAGTTTGGTCGTTTTAGAAGAGGCGAAAGAAGCTCTAACAATCTTGAAATGACTTGTAATCCTTAGCTACCTGGTTATAAGGTCAGATCTTGCAGGATGTGTGTTGGGGCAGGGAGAGTACTCTGAGCGCTCAGCCCCGGCCCCTGGCAGCCTTTCCGTACAGTTCCAGCTTTCCATGGGCTGGTACCATCACATGCTGGCTTTTCTCACTCTTATCACTGGGGGTTGACGAGTCTGCCTCAGCACAGAGAGGGGGCTCTCTATTCTAGCTAAAGAAATCTCCTAGATTTTTAACCGGAAAATGTTTCTTTGTGTGGCAATTGCAAACCTACATTTTCCAAAATAACCAGAACTACATTTTCTATTTTTTTTTTTTTACTGTGTTTTCAGTGAAATCTTTTCAGTCAAATCCACAGTTTTGTAAATGTCTACTACCTGGTGAGACAAGTTCAAAAACACCCCTAACAACTCCTGTCATCCCCACTACCAAGACATCCACACACAGCTTGTCAGGCTCAAGTACTGTCTGCTTTCTACACTTATGAGTAGAGAATGTGTATAAGTTCTCTAACATGACTGGTGTTCAGCTTTTGTTATCAGTGCATACTGAGTATTACAATTTGAGTACACGTGTTTCCTGTGTAAAATGTGTATGCAATTTTTTTTAACTTTCTGTATACGCTTGTGTACATGAACACAGACACAATGACCCATTCAGTTCCTCTCCTATAGCAATATTTTTTGGTTAAAAAAGCCCCTAATTGGGCAGCACCCGTGGCTCAAAGAAGTAGGACACTGGCCCCATTTACTGGAGGTGGTGGGTTCAAATCCAGCCCCAGCCAAAAACTGTAAAAAAAAATCTTATTGAATGAATTAAATTATCTCTTTCTTTCTCTACACCTCTTTCCATGATATATATACACAAATAATATCGCATATTTTATGTGTGGCAAAGACATCTACGTATATGAAATTGACATCATTTTGAATGTTATAATATTATGACTTCTTCTAGAAGTAAGTAAGTATTACAGTATTAGAGTCCAAATTTGAACTCAGCTCTGTCAGTTGCTAAGGTCTGTGGTGATTTTACTACAGGGCTAAATTCTAGAAGAGGGCAGTGGCTTGAGGGCCATTTGACTTCCCAGAATTGATGCTTCAGCGGTGTTCTAAAGTTAGCGAACTATTTTAATTGATCTGCTCCTCTCTGAGCCTCTCAATGAGTAACGGTATAGACTGCAAATTATTTCTTTAAACAAAGGGGAAAGTGAGGATTGTAGGGCTATTGGCTGAGAGTGAGAAATTCAGCTTCCATCAGGATTTGAAAGTGATGAGTGTCCGTCCATTTTCAGTAATGGCAACAACTGAGAGTTTGACTCTTGCAAAAGTCAAGTAGTATAGAATGTGAGCAGCTGGGGTGAGGCACTTTGAGGGGAGGTCATGGTTTTCTTTGTGTAGGAATTATTTATTTTCTGCCTTTAACTCATGGTGAGAGGACTTGTGGTGACCAACCAATGGCAAATGTAGCAGAAGAATCTCTTTTGTGCTCTTCATAGCTCAGTCCCATTATTCTGGGCTTTCCTCATAAACCCTGTTACATTACATACACACGTATCCAAGGGCCTCTTTCTCCACTGTGCTGGCAGTAAGCTCTACTCAGCCTGCCTGTGATTAGAGCTCTTTTTCTGCACCAATACGTTCTATTCCTAGTGTAACAAACTTGCCCGTTTTAACAAACATAGACTGAGTACCCAGCCCCATAACAGAGTTACACATGTCAAAGAAATTTCTAGGAGTGAATCCTTATTCAAAACCACAATGCGATGATCAGAATCCTTATACTAACCTTTCTCCAGCGCTCTTTGTGTGAGGCACTATACTATACGCTTTGGTGTTACCTTCTTTAATCCTCATAAAATCTCCCTGAAGTAAGTGTGATTTCCATTTTTTTTTCTTATTGTACATGGATTCCCTGATATTTAAAGAGGTTAGGGTTGTCTAAAGCCGAGTAAGAAGGGGTTACTAACTAAAGAGTTATTTCTAATAACAGCCTGAGAATGGGGGGGAGATGGGTAACAACAACAAAAAAGTTATTTCTTGTAGATCAGTTTGTGTTTGAACTTCTGCTCCACACATGTGAGAAGATCACATCGTTCTTCACCCTGTGTGAGCCCACGCCACCCTCCTGGAGGTCAACTCTGAGTCACAGTCATCCTATGGAGCTCTAGCATAGGTTCTAATCCTTTTTATTAAACTTCTACCATTGTTTATAATGTCAGCTGGTCACCCCTGAATTTCTTCTGGTGCTGGGTTCATGTCCTTAATCTGTACGGTCAGCACAGGAGCGATTTCTCCATCAGGTACCAGCATAGACTGGGTGCAGGGCTGTGCAAATCACCAGTGATGTATTTGCCACACACATGTAAATATGTAACATTATTTCTATATACATATGCATATATGTATATATATATATATATATATATATATGGAAAGAGGAATAGAGAAAGGAAGAGATAATTTAATTCATTCAATGAGGGGCTTTTTAGGTACACTTTTGGGAGTATTCACTAATAGGAATTCTAAGCAATCAGAGTCTTGAAGGGAGACAGAAATCCTACACCTACAATGTGGCTCCACGATCTTCAACCTGCTTAACTGGATTCTGTGTCCACAGTTCACCTTTCATTCATAAACTTGTTACAACCTGCATAGTCAAGTAATCCACCAAATGTATAGAAGACAGATTAAGTTAAATTATCACAGACACTCCATGTCGGGCTCAGACTCTGGTTCTGGAGGAACTGACATATCTGCTCTGCCTTGCCTGTCTTCTGCTCGCAGAGTTGAAAAGTCAATGAATAAATCTGGCTGCATCTCTGAGCCATGATGCAAGTGTAGCCAATGAAGAGCTGCCCCTCTCCATAAGGAGTGAGGCATCTCTTCACTACACGTCCCTCAGCAAGACATTCAGAATCCACATTCTGTACTGTGACCCCCTTCAATGTCTGCAAGCTTTGGAACTGGCTGCTCTATGACAACAAACAAAGATGCTCTTCCCTCAACTGCTACTGGCAGTGTCGTTCTGAAGGACATCAGCCAAGTGGCAGGAGCAGTCAGTTTTGGACTCACCGTCCTTGCCTGGAAAAGCACACTGGTTTCAGGCTGCCCTTGCAGCCACATCATCTGAACCTCAGGCCACCAGGTGAGTCCCCGCCTCATCTCATTTTGTTATTTTTTCAGTGTACCCATCAGCCTGTCAAGCATTGTTTTTCTGGTTCTGACAATCACTGAGCTATAGCCAGAAGACAAATATGCCCTGAGATTCTGTTTTTTAGGGGAAAACAACCCTGACAGACTAGCGACTTCTCACCCTTGAGGTCTCGCTGTGCCACTTACCAAATGGTTCCTGTTGATGCAGCCGTTCCTCTGATTCAGGCAAGCAGTTTCTGTTGCAACACAGCTTAGGGAGGTCTCTGGGTGCAGTGCACTCTTCTTCAATTTATTGATACAGCCTGGCATCAAATGAAAAGCTAAGCTCAGCCTCGGTGACCCTTGGAACAAGCCTGTATTGCAAATAGCCAGGGAACTTCAAGCCAGGATTTGGCTTGATGACCCGCTGACACATCTCAGATGCAGAATGTCTTTCGGGCTCCTCTTTGCTGGGCCTGAATAAATAGAGCCAAATAAAGGAGGCTTGTCACTTGGGTCTGTCTCCAGGCATCTAACTCTTCAGTATATCCAGAAGATTCTAACTCTGGCTGTGTTCACGGTTTCCTTGTTCAATATTTCAGCCTGAAAGAATTAAAAGAATATTTTAAGTTAAAGAACAAAGTGACCAGACATAATTTACAGTAAAAAGAAAAAGTGACTATAAGATATCTAATTTTGACTGTTAGATGAACTAAAAATAATAAATTGTCAAAAGCTTGGAAGCAATACTGACAAATCAAATTGGATATTTTTACCAGGTTGTTTCACATTTCAGAGGTATTGCTCAAAAACGCATCTTGCAACTTAAATTTAACTATTTTTTGATCCAGTTTGGTTGTCTGAAGAAGAGGGACAGTAGGACAACAGCAATTTACTCAATTCTTCTGGTATCTTAAGTAACACAAAATACTCTCATCTGGGTACAGTACTATTCACTGGGTATGTAATCCTACCCATGACGGAGTCTGTCCTTAGGGTTTGACAGGCACAAGACAGTCCTTTAATCATAACTCTCCCAAGCATCTGAATAAAATTTTTATTTAAAAATGTGAAAAACCCAAATCAAAACAAAACAAAAATGGGAGACAGACTCTAAACTGTCTCTGAGTTTATAGCACATGGAAGTAAGTGACGTTATTTAAGAAGAACAGTGTTTCTGAACGCACACGATGATGCACCCTGCTGTGTATAGCCCAACGCTGTTTAAGCACTATCATCTATACTGTAAGCGTTTTGGGTTGGGGTTTTACTGGACACTCCCTCAACACTTGCTCAGAAGACCTGATTTATCTTCCTGGTTCTTCTCTTTGCTATGGCCTCGCCCACATCACCACATTTCTTTTAGGCAAGCTAAATTCATTTCTTCTTATTGACATGAATAATTATTTCCTCTATTCCATCTATCTCCTCTACCCTTCGAACTTAGAAAATGATATTAATTTGATATAATTTATATACATATAAATTTATGCCATGAAACGTACTTACACTCTTGTTATTTGTTTGGACAGCTTTCAGAGACAATCTTTGCCTTTCATTTTGAGCGAGGCTATCAGCAAACTTACCTACCACATTCTTTCTACTTTCCATTCCAATTGGTTTCTTATTATATCATGCACACATTTTTACTGCGCATTTTATCTGCATCCTATTCTGTCACACTGCAGAAGATTCAGTTTATACACCACTCTGAATTTGTGAACTTTTTCTTTTTTGAGACAGAGTCCCACTGTGTCACCCTCGGTAGAGTGCTGTGGCAACATAGCTTACAGCAACCGCCAACTGTTGGGCTTAAGCGATTCTCTTACCTCAGCCTCATAAGTAGCTGGGACTACAGGCACCCGCCACAATGCCCAGCTAATTTTTGTTGTTGTTGTTGCAGTTGTCATTGTTGTTTGGCAGGCCCTGGCTGGGTTTGAACACACCAGTGTCAGTGTATGTGGCTGGTGCCATAACCACCGTGCTACGGGTGCCCAGCCTGGATTTATGAACTTAATTGCTTTCAGGCTACAATACTCCTAGCAATTGCTGGCTGTTCTAACATACAGTAAGTTGGGTTGTTGTTGCTGTTTTACCCTGTATGCTGCTTCTCGTGCCTCCCACCTTGAGCTTCAGGGCTTTTGAGAGGCTGCTGAGACCTGAGAACAGCAAGGAATGCTTATGACCATGGATGACAGGCCAGGTCTCCAGGCCTGCCAGTGGCAGGTGGGCCAACAGGGAATTCTCTGACCTGTGTGGGGCAGGATGTGGTGATGTGTGCCACGCCCAGTGCTACCGTTCAGAAACTCGGAAGAATTGAAGCCTTCTAGGGCAAACTTTGACTAATGGTACACAAAATCCTACAGATAAATTCTCCCTGTCCTTCCCCAGGACACGTGGTTCAGAGATACAGTGACATCATAGGGCTTCTAGAAAGATCTCCTTCAAGAAAGGCGACAGAAATGCTTGTCCTGAAAGCCTCTGTCACTTCAGTTCTTTTCTCTACCTCATTCACTTTTTCACAGGCTCCCAATTCCCTGAAATTGCACCGTCAAATAACATGTTTTCACATCCCCTTTGCTTCAGAATCTGTTTTATTTTGATCTGAGAACTGGCCTATGACACACATTAATTCCCATATTTTAAGTCTTAATTCCTTTTTAATTTTATGTCTTCTGACTCAGTTTTAAAAGGCTCTTGTTTCCTTGCCCCTCAATTCTTAATTTTTGCTTGGTAATCTCTTTCACAAAAGTTATTACTTTATTATAATTATTTTCAAATGTTGATCATCATAACTATTCTACTTTACAAACCTCTATTAAGTTTGCTATCTTTTTGTGATTAAGTTGGCTATATTTTTTCTACCTGCTTGCTTATTATCTTATACAATCTGATGTGACAATTTCTTTTTATTTCTACTAAACTAAGGGTTTGAATTTCCTGACATAATTATTTGCAGGAGATTCTGGGGCGTGGTGAGAAGAGGCTGCATTAGCCTTCTAGACTTTTCATCTGCCCCTTCTTTGTGGTCACAGAGGAAATTATCTCCCGTAAAAATTGCTAATATTTGTCATTTTGATATGTTAGCTTTGCATCTTCTGCACCTGTGAAACCAGAACGAGGAGGATTCTGGTAAAAGCTGTTGTAACCTTAGTTCCATTCTTTTGTGTAAACAAGAGCTGTGGCCTTTACTCTCAGGACAAGAGCGTCACTTTCTGTGAGGTGCACGTGGGCAGTTGTTTCACTGGTCCCCTCCTGTCAGGCCTCTTGTCCCCTTCCGGCTTCTCCCTTAACTCCCCCCACTTTGGCCTCCACCTGTTTTTAGGCTCCTTTGTTCCTCAGTGTCCGAATCATATCTAAAGGGATGTAAGTCTTTATCCTCTATTTTATAAGTCGACTAGCTCATGGCAGGTATTTCTAAGCCTTACATAGGATGACGGGCTATATAATAAATGTTTTTTTTCAAGAATAGTAGCTCACATTGTAGTAAACATATTACTCAAAAGGAAAAAAATATTTAAATTCTTGGATAATATATCAATCGCAATAATATATGGTTGTAATTTATGTTTTCCATATGTGGGCATCGATTTTAACTTGTATATTTTTAAGAAACTAAACATAATAGCCATAAATTTACAGAAGATTACTGTAGAAATTAAACTACTTCATATGAAAGCTGAAGCTCTCTGTTCTTTTCAGATGACAGCAGATTGAAATCTGTGTAAACACACACCGACTCACTCACACATACGTGGTATAATACGTTGGGCATAGCTGATATCCACTCAATGACTGTGGAAGGAATTGAGGTGTTAAAAAATGAGGCCAAGTTAATGACTTGGGGTTTTTTTGCAGTTTTTGGCCGGGGCTGGGTTTGAACCTGCCACCTCTGGTATATGGGGCCAGCGCCCTACTCCTTTGAGCCACAGGCACTGCCCTAATGACTTCTTTCTTTTACCACTGTCTTCTAGGATTTTAACACATTACTCACATAAAGTAGATACTGAATAAATATTTGTTGACTAAATTGAATGGCTGTTTCTGTTATGACAATGTAAAGCTACTCTGTTATTTCTTCCTGGAGAATTAGTAGTCTATGTGGTAGAATACTTTTTCATGGGGAGTACTGCTTTAGGAAGATGGCAACTGGAAAACGCTTGGTGGGAGAGGCTGTCCAGGCAGAACCGATGAATTATGGGCTCTTAGTTCCACGGATGTATATTTGCACCTCTAAAAACTTGAAGCTGATAAAAGGAAAGGTAATTAAAATTTTGTAGGTTTTACATGGAAATTAGAAATTAACTTGCTTTCTTCCACATGACTGAAGAGAATTGATAGGAGACCTTGTTTTTATATGTTGTAATTTTATCAGGGAAAACAGTGAATTCCTGTGCATTTTCTTCCTTATTGAAAGTTTTCAGTAAGAGTTTTATAATTACAGAGGTGAACATCTCAAATTGGAATTGTTATATCCATGGAATAAAACAAAATGATTTTTTCTTAGAATTTTAACAGCTTTCTTAAAATTTCTTTCTTCATTATTAATTATATTAATATTCTTCCACAGAAGATATACAATTGGATTAAAATTGGTCCTTTATGCACTCAAAAATCTAAATATATCCTCTCAGATGGAATTTATAATTCTAGCAAAGTAGAACCCTTCTTTCCTTTTGACCAACATTTCCTTACATAGAATATTTCACCATTGTAGGTAGTCTATTAAGCAAAAAATGTCGACTTGTCTTAAATGACTGTGTGTGTGCACGCCTGCTGGAGTGGGACACCACGCACTCAAATACACCATTGTGTATTGATCATAGCAAGTGGAAATGGGCATTAGGTAGAATCCTTCTGTTTTCTTTGGGTAATAACGGGTCCTTATTAACCTCTTTTACTTTAACAATGTGTATTTCAACTAAAATGTTGTGAGTGGATTCCCCACTGTACTCTGTTTCATCCATTTCCTTCAGCTTCTATAATTCACTTGCCTCAGAGTCACTGAGGTCCTTGTTAAAAATGCCCGTGTGAGCGCCTCTCCACAAGTGAGCAAATGTTAACTCCAAGAGGAACCCAGGGCTGCAATCATCGGACGTAAACTTTGAATCAGCTGTATCCACGTTGTGTAAGGCAAAAATAAAAACTCTTGAAATCAGCAGAAAGATACATTTCTACAGAGAAAAATAGAAACTTTAAGGAAACCAAATGGAAGCTTTTTAACAGGAAAACACAATATCTGAAATAAAAATTTACACTGTATGGGTCAATAGCAGAATGGCGAAAACAGAGGAGACTCAGTGAATTTCATGATATGTCAACAGAAATAATCCAAGCTGAGGAACAGAGAAGAAAGGGAAGGAAAGCCCCCATCCAGCAGTTTCCACGCCTTCCGAGATAAGATAAAAATATGCATGACTTTTGTCATGAGAGGTTCAGAAGGTGAGAAGACAGAGATTGATGTGCAGAAAAATATCTTTCTTCAACCAAGGTAGGTAACTTCTCAAGGGGTGCAAGGCATAAATTTACAAATTAAAGAAGATTAGTGAAACATATATATATACACACACACACATATATCAAATCAAAGATAAAAGTAAAATCTTATAAGCAGCAAAACAAAGAAAAATGGCACATGTAATATATTAGAACAACAGCTCAAATAACTAGAGCTTTCTAATAAATTTTTTTTTTACTGTGAGTGAAACATCTTTAAAGTGATGAATGAAAAGAAGTGTCAACGCAGAATTCAGTAGGTGCCAAAAATATCCTTGAGGTATGACAGCAAGATAAAGACATCATTACAGATAAAGAAAAAAAATCAGAGAATTTAACAAGAGCACAGTTGCTTTACAAGAAAGGTTAGAGGACTTCTTCAAGGCTTACGGAGAATTTCCTTTATGTCAAATGGAAATGTGGAACTTTGCAGATGAAGGAAGAATAACAGAAGTATAACTATTTGGTAAAATACAACAAATTATTTCTTCCTTCTAAGTTTTAAACATAGGTAAGACTCTTGAGAACAAAAGTTATAATACTATTTGGGGTCTTAATATGTGCAGATGCAATGATGTGACCACTATCACATAAAGCAGAGGCCTAGAAGGACCTGGATGGCTGGAAGCGTCTCCATTTCACTCAAAGTCAAACTCTATATAGACAGAGACAAGATTAGGCAGTGTTTTCTAATCCAAAGAGTCTCCCTGACAGAAATAATGGAAGGAGATGTAGCTTAAAAAGGCACTAACAGTTAAATATAAGTGAATGCAAAAATATTTACATAATGTTCTACATTTCTTTTTTTATAATAGAAATTGGAATAAAAGAGGAAAACTACAGTTAGGACAAACAAAATGGATAATAAAATGATCAACTGAGATCCAACGTTACCAATGATTTATTAAATGAGAATCTTCCTCACACACTAACTACAAATCAGAGACTGACTCATTGGATTTAAAATAAAAATAAATCATATGTTGTTTACAAGAAATACATTTAAGTTTTTTTTTTTTATTAAATCATAGCAGTGTACATTAATACTATCATGGGGTATAGTGTATTGTTTCTGTATACAATTTGAAATACTTTCATCCTACTGGTTAACATAGCCTTCATGTCATTTTCTTAGTTAATGTGTTAAGACATTTACACTCCACAATTAGAGAGATTCACATGTACCCTTATAGGATGCACCATAGCCGTGATCCCACCAATCACCCTCCCTCCTCCTACACTACTCCTCCCCCTCCTCCCTCTCCCCATATTCCTGGGATAAAATTGGGTTATAGCTTTCCTATGAAAACTACAAATTAGTTTCATAGTAGGGCTGAGTACATTGGCTACTTTTTCTTCCATTCTTGGGATACTTTCCTAAGAAGAATATTTTCCAGCTCCATCCATGTAAACATGAAGGAGGTAAAGTCTCCATCTTTCTTAATGGCTACATAGTATTCCATGGTGTACATATACCACAATTTATTGATCCATTCGTGGATCGATGGGCTCTTGGACTTCTTCCATGACCTAGCAATTATGAATTGGACTGCAATAAACATTCTGATACAAATATCTTTATTGTAGTGTGATTTTTGGTCTTCTGGATATATACCTAATAGAGGAATTATAGGATCAAATGGCAGGTCTATTTTTAGTTAAGTGTTTTCCAGATGTCTTTCCAAAAGGGACATACTAGTTTGCAATCCCACCAACAGTGTAGAAGTGTTCCCTTTTATTTATTTATTTATTTTTGAGACAGTTTCTCATTTTCTTGCCCTGGGTAGAATGCCGTGGTGTCATCTCACAGCAACCTCAAACACCTTGGCTCAAGCAATTTGATTCCCTCAGCCTCTTCAGTAGCTGGGACTACAGGCATCCACCACAATGCCAGGCTAGTGTTTTAGAGACAGAGTGTCTCTCTTGCTTAGGCTGGTCTTGAACTCCTGAGCTCAAGCAATCCACCCACCTCACCCTCCCAGAGTGGTAGGACTACAGGCCTGAGCCACTGCACTCAGCCAATTTATTTTAAATTCCATAAATTTTTAATGGAATAATACTACTATGACCTAATTTGACCTAATTGACATTTATAGATCATCCCACCTAATAAGAGACTAGGCATTCTCTTTAGTCACCAAGATAGATCATATACTGTGACAGAAACAAACTTTGATGAATTTAAAATAATGCAAATCATACAAATAGTTCATCTGATTAAAATAAAACTTAAAAATCAACAGTAGGAAGATGTCTTGAAAAATCTCTAAATATTCAAAAATAAAAGAACACACTTCTACATTACACATTGAACAAATAGGAAATCTCAAAAAAATTAAAAAATATTTTGATCAAAAATTATACGACATTTATAATGTGTCAAAATTTGTGGGAGGCATCTAAAGAGTGCTTATAGAGAAATTTATATCATTGAATTTTCACATTGTAGATGAAGAAAAACTTAAATCAATGTCTTCCTCTTCTATCTTAGGAAAATCAATGGATTCAAAAGCTAGGTTTTTCAAAAGTTTAATGAAATTGATAACATACTTGCCAGACTAACAGACAACATGAAAGTGAGGCTGACACTACAGATGCGATAGATTCTACACTGTTCACAGGTGAATCATACACAAAATTTTATGCTTATAAATCCAATGGTCGTTAAAAAAAACAATTCCTTAACACACATAAACTGCAAAAAGAATTACTCAAAATGAAGCAGATCATCTGCCTCGTTATTTTCTGTCTCTCTAAGTATTAAAATTAATATAGAAAAGCCAGCAGTAAAACAATTAGCACAGATCATTTCAATAGCAAATTCTAGACATTTAATGTGCAAATATCTATTGTACCAATATCTCCCAGGAAACAAAGGAAAGGAGACTCCTGTGGGCACATAGATTAATGCAGCTATTACAGGATACTGTAGGTATAGTCTTCAAAAAATTAAAAATAGAACTACAACGCAGTCCAGAAATCCCATGATATATATTCAAAGAAAATGAAATCAGCATGTCAAATAGATATCTGCACACCAATGTTTATTGAAGCATTATTTAGAATAGCCAAGATAGAGCATCAGGTGCCCACTGGTGAATGATTGTACACGATTCAACCTTGACAAACAAGGCAGTCATTTCATTTGGAGGATTATGACAAGTGTGACAAACCTGTCACAGAAAGACAAACAGTGCATGATCTCACTCAACTGATTTTAGAAAGTTGATCTCTTAGGAGCAGACAGTAGAATGATGGTTACCAGCAGCTGGAGTACTTACATGGAGGGGTATTAAGGAAATATTGGTTAAAGGATAGAAAGTTTCAACTGAACAGGATAAATCATTTCTTCATACTGTTGTCAGTAATAATACATACTTGAAAGTTGTTAAGAAAGTAAATTTTAGATGTTCTCAACACAAAATTTCAGCATGCAAGGTGATGGCTATGTTACTTAGTTTGATTTAATAACTTCACAATAGACAATGTATCAAAATAGCACATTATACACCATAAACATATATAATTTTTATTTGTCAGTTATAGCTATGCAAAGCTGGGGGAAAATGTCTTTTCACCAAAACTTCCTGGATAGAGAAAGAGTGTAATTTAGTGTATTCTTATTAAAGATGTAGCCAGAACCTCTCTCTCTGCTGGGTCTTTGACACGGAGATTCAAAGAAGGAATCCATGCACCAGTGGGTAAAGTGACGGGGTAGATGGTATTGATTGATATGTAATTGAAAGAGGGGGGCAGAGCCTCTGGCACTGGGGGCCGGAGGGCAGGGTGAGTGGGGAGCCCATCTGGGTCTAATGTCTAGGGGGTTACATACGGCATTTCTTATTTTGCAAGTTGGGGGTGGGGGTTCAAGGAGATGGAATGTCATAACTATTTGGAGCCAGGGCTTGAGGGCAGAATTTAATTTTAAAACTACCCTGGCTTGGCACCTGTGGCTTAAGCGGCTAAGGCGCCAGCCACATACACCTAAGGTGGCAGGTTCGAATCCAGCCCAGGCCCACCAAAAAACAATAATGGCTGCAACCAAAAAACAGCCAGGCGTTGTGGCGGGCGCCTGTGGTCCCAGCTACTTAGGAGGCTGAGGCAGGAGACTCGCTTGAGCCCAGGAGTTGGAGGTTGCTGTGAGCAGCGAAGCCATGGCACTCTACCCAAGGGGACAGCTTGAGGCTCTGTCTCAAAAAAAAATTTTTTTTTAAACTGTCCCAGTGTAGGAATGCAGCTGTGTTCAGGGCGTGTTCGCTGCCCAGGGAGTGGTGGTCTGATGAACTACTGGACAGCAGAGAATATGGTCTGTGTTCAGGCTGCTTTGTGGGCCTGCTGGGGCCTAGGAAATGGGGTCCCTTGTCTAGCCCTGGGTGGGGGAACCTGTATTAATAAGATTAGGGTTCCAGAGTACGTTTCTCTTTGGTTGTCTTTTCACAGCATATCAATGTCCAAGAAAGAAGACCTTCACAGGTCAGGGAGGAAAACTCAACTTGAGGCGAAGTGACCTGCTCGCTTTCACCCAGCTTTAAATGTCAGGGGTTTTTGTACAAAATTTTGCTGATTTTCTGTTCTGAGTAGAGTCCCGAGGGGACGGCTCCGAGAACTGAATGAAAATCAGAAACGGGGTCACAGCCGCAGCAGCGCAGGGAGAAGGGCAGGAGCCGAGCTGGGACCGCACTGCTATCAGTCCAGGCAGGTATTAGTGGGTTGTGTTAATGGATTTCTCTGTCCTAAGAGCAAATTAAAGCAATTAAAAGGTTTTAAACAAAAGAATGATGTGGTTTAATTCACAGTTTAAGGAAAATCCATTCTATATGCCCGTGGAGAATGCACGAGAAAACATGCCTGAAATCTCCAGGTAACAGCAATACAGGTCGTGGCAGTCTGGGGAGAGATTCTGCTTTCTTGAACTGAGGGCAGTTAGTGGGGAGGAGAAAGGGGTGGATGACGTGGGACAGAATCAAGTCCGTGGCTGATGGACACCATGAACACTGGGCACAGTGAAGGAATTGCTGCTGTTAGGATTGGAGACTTTTGTGTTACCTGGATGGAACTGAAACATACTCTTTTTAGTAAAGTATCTCAACAATGGAAAAAAAAGTATCCAGTGTACTCAATACTATTATGAAACCCATATATAATCACCTACACACTCACACAAATGATAAAACAGAAGGAGGGAAGAAAAGGGAGAGGGGAAGGGGGGAGGCCAGGTAGAGGGACAGTATTTGGGGGGACCTCACCTAATGCAATGGTACATTTCAAAACTATTAAGAGCATAAAGGTGTTCCCACTACAAGTAAGTAAGGTGATGGTTATATTAACCAGTTTGATGTAAGCATTCCACGTTGTATATCAGATCAGCACACTGTATCCCATAAGTGTACACAGTTATGATTTAACAAAAGAAATTGCTCTGTGGTTAGTGTGCCAGCCACCTGCACTGGGGCTGGCAGGTTTGAACCCAGACAGGGCAGGCTAAACAACAATGACAACTGCAACAAAAAAAAATAGCCAGGTGTTGCAGCGGCTGCCTGTAGTCCCAGCTACTTGGGATGCTGAGGCAAGAGAATCACTTAAGCCCAAGAGTTGGAGGATGCTGTGAGCTGTGACGCCACAGCACTATGCTGAGGGTGACATAGTGAGACTCTGTCTCAAAAAAAAAAAGACTATTGTTTCTGACTGGAGCCAGTTTACAAGGCCAGGGGAGGGGCAAGCTTCTGAGAGCAGCTCCCAGCTTTCCTAAGTTAAAGTTAGGCCCCCAATCCATGGCAACATTGTTCTCTATTCATGAGATGGCCCCAGTCCAGTCTTTTGCAAGGTGGCAGCCGGGGCCTTCGTAGTCCCGTCTAACAGAGAACTCCAGGCTGTGCAGTCTCTGCTCTGAGGATACCCTGGGCACAGGGGTTGTCCCTGTTCCTCTGGCCCATTTTTCGTGACCTCTTCTCCTTGCATGCATGGTCCTTTCCAGTGGACCTGGTGACGTCCTAACTCTGCTTCTATATCTGTGTCCCACGGTGTGTGCTGCCAGCAGCTTTTCTGAATTCAGAGTACCCTAACTCTACCTCTACCTCTCTTGAACCCCACCCCTGAGTAATAATTTATTTCATTAGTCCCTCACTGACAGCACGCACAGGTAGTGTGTAAAATCTGTGCTGAAGTATGAAAGTGGAGGTTAAAGATGTTATTTGGAACCAAACAATAGCACAGGGTGAGCTTTCTAATAACTTGGTGTGTGCCCTAGTTTTCCTTATCATGCAAGTTGGATATTACTTAGCAATCAGAAAAAAGGATTAAAAGAAAAAGTTAATAGAGAATTTTATTTTCAAATGAAATCATAAACTAAGTATCAGGCTAGGAAATGTTTAAAGAGCAAATGCCATTAATTCAAAATTAAGGATGGGCTAAAAATATTATGTGGAACAAATAAGTTACAAAGTATCATTTCTAGTTCTTAAATAAATTTATGGATACTGATTAATTTTTATAAATTTATTTATAATATTATTTAATTTATTATTTCTAATTTGTAAAAATAATCATATGTTGCAGATCAGAATTTTTACATTACTTCAATAACAAGAAGACACTGTCACTCAATAAATATTATCGAACTAAAGCTAGCAGATAGATGGAAAAATACTTATAATTGTACACATATTTATTAGGTTTTCCAGAAGTTTTGGCTTATATTGAAATCTAAGTATGTGCTTGTTCATCCCTGGGATTCAGATATTGATTATACTTTGAAGGAAGTCTCTCGGAAAATATTGAAGAAGTTTATAACACTCTAGCGTATTGACTATTCTGAGTTAAAGGTACTTAAAAAACAACCAGTGCAAGAAAATTATTTTGAACCTTTTTCTGTTTTTTGAAAGCAGGGAGTGAAATTCCCATGTGAGAGATGTTCTTCCTGTACCCACGGAAAGCAATCTGACCATCAAGCATGAACAGCAGAGGCCCAGGGAAATCTGTGCAAACCAACAGAGTCAGAATAACCCTTCCCTTCCTACCTACTCTGCTCAGTTAACCACCCCAGCCCAAGCCCCTGTGTCTTGCCACATGCTCACAATTTACTACTATTAATTCAGTCTGGTGGTCCAATTCTGTTTCTTTGGGCCTTCGCTATTTTTTTTAATGAAATTTCCTATGTCACAAAACTTATATTAAGTAAATCTGTGTGCTTTTCTCAAAGCTATTAATCTATTTTGTGTCCATTTAATTCTCAGGCTTAGTAAGAAAACTGTAAAAACATATAGGCAACGTTTGCCCCGTCCCATATTAACCTACAGTAATTTTATGATTCAATAGATTTTGATCTCTATTTCTTGAGATACTTTACCAGATATTTTTGTATGACAAAACAGTTACCATAAATGAATGTTGGTATATTAGGTCGTGTTTTTTAAGATCAGTTTATCTATCTACAACTTCTTCTTTGCATGATAGCAAAGTACCAGGGATGCATTTTAATTATCTTTGTGTGACATCTGGAAGGAATGCTTATTGTTTTATAACGCAACATAATTTTGCCTGGTGGAAGCATTTTAATTATTTTAACCTAGAGAAGTTCTCTAGTTCCCTAAAAGAAAGTTTTGGCATGGTGTTTTAAGTTCACCAAAATTAAATTCATGCTTACATAAAATATTTAAAACATCTTTATTCTAAACTCTTATGTACTACTGTATTGTATTTCAATATATCTGTTATATTTTCTGTAATTACCATTATAATAAGAGGATATTTTTATTATCTTCATATTCACAAATCCCAGCCTGTTGATTAGCATTGAACAGGCATGGTATAAATTTGGAGACTTATTAATTCAAGGCCAATTAGTCTTTATGTTGAACCCTGAGGACTTCCTAGAATTTGCTATATTCCCTGAAAGATAAAGGTGTTTGGTCAACTATATTTTGTTTGTTCCTTACCTTAAAGGATGGCATCACTTCTCCTCCTTTTTCAAATCTGGAATGGCTTTGCGTTTTTACTTGAGCAATTCAGAAACGGCACTGTAAGTTCTGGAGCCCAGGCCTCAAGAGGTTCTGCAGCCTTTATCTCTACCTCCTGGGTGTCGGCCTGACATGGTCATGTTAGGGAGCGAGGCCAGCTTACTGCAGGCTCAGAAAGCTCCTGGAGGAGAACTGACACCCTGCATGCCTGTCTGTACAAACTAGCAGACGAGAGCCAGCCCATCTAGTAGCTTCAAACCGAGCTAAAACTCCTGCGAATGAGGCTGCACGCCTGAGTGCAGGTGAGAGCCACAGAAACCACCCAGATAACCTAAGCAATTATGAGAAACAAGACATGGTCAGTTCAGGTCCTTCAGTTTTAGGGTTACTTATTATGCAGGAAGAGAGAATTGATGGAACTGTTACTAGAAGAGAGTGGTATGGGGATTAAAGGAGGAGAGAATTTTCTGGATTACAGTTAAGGATATATGAAAAGACGAGCTCACAGAACTCAGTAATGAGTGTGTTTTTATGGAGGAGACTATAGAAAAGGCCAGATAAAAATTTACATAATTTTGACAGACATAGTTTGACAGAGTTAGTCAAAGTTGAGGGAGTCCATCTAATGTGTCGTATTTAATATCACTTACATTGTTATAATCTTTATACTGATATGATTTCATGGGTAAACAATTGTATATATAGTGTGTGGGTATGGGAGTAATGATCACCACACAAAAGGTAAAACTTACGTTGTAAAAAGTTACACCGAAGGGTTCATTCCTTGTTTGGCCTTCGGAATGTTGAAGCCAATTTTTGACTTGGTTACCTTGTCAAAATGTGTATCTAACTGTGGGTCCTGATCAAAATATTTGAGTGATGTTAACATTATATTCTCTAAATGGGACATGGGTTTTTCAGTTGAGAAGACCCAGTTTTAGAAGGAATAGTGTTGACAACAGTAATTTTGTATTATGTTCTTTGTCTCTTCCCGGTGCAAAAACCAGGGACTTGGTTGTCCAAAGACATTCTGAACTAGGTATTATTATGTACGAGAAAACTGAGGATCAGAGAAGTTTAATGTTTTTAAATGGCCAAAATGGCATGAAAAGTGCAACATTGAACATAAACTATTTTCTATTCAAATATTATAAAGAATTCAGACTATGAGGATATGAAGAAAGAGTTGGAGCAAATGGAAGTAATCCCCAAACATTTTTTGTTCTATGAAAGTCCTTTGAAAATGAGGGTCTATGAAGTATTACAGGAACGATTTCATAGCTGAGAGTACTGTGAAATTATTTAAAAGGAATATTATATCAAAAATATAAGATGTGATCCATAATTTTAGTAATAAAATGATAATGATCCCATGTTTCATACAATTTCAGATTTTTAATAATGATTTTCTCAGTGTTTCTTTTATCCAGTTGTTATAACTTTGAACTTGGCTGCAACCTAATTTTTGTTTTAAAATTTGGTCTTTTGCCAGCACCATAACAACTGTGTGCTGCGCTTTTATTGTTGTTGTTGTTGTTGTTGTTTTGCAGTTTTTGGCCGGGACCAGGTTTGAACCTGCCACCTCTGGTATATGGGGCCAGCTCCCCACTCCTTTGAGCCATAGGTGCCACCTATGTGCTGTGTTTTAAAGCACTGACTACTACCATGCTCTTCAGTGGGTATTTTTAACCTCTGAAGGAGCCTAGCACCACATAATGTGCACACACTACATCAGTGTTTCCGAAAAACATTAATGACCTTGAAATCTGGCTCATTGTCAGAATTACCTGTTACGATCTCGTAAGCACAGGCATCTTGGCATCTTTGCATCTTGCACAGCCATGTGTAGTACACAAGGACACACACTCCCTTGCTGAAGTTACCACAGGCTCACAGAGTCAGAATTTCCAGGTTAGAGTTTAATGACATTTCCCAGATGACAGCATTTGTCAAAGCAAGTTTGGAAACCATTGCCTTAAAAAAACTTACCGATATCTAAGGAAGGAGATGGGTGTGTCAAATATAAGGAAAAGGCATATCTTCTTCCTTGATGTGTTCTTGAAACGACCCTGCTGAGCTAGGTGGTGAACGGAACGAGGGAGAAATGCCGGACCATTGACGGCAGGTGCGGCCAAGAGAAAAGTCAACAGCCGCTGGATTGTCCAGCTCCAGTTCTTCACAAATCCTACTGACCCCAAATTAGATATTATTCTAAGGCACTAGTAACCACATTTGAAGAAATATAAAAAATTAATATATTCTATTTTCTTAAAACAAATTAGAATGAATTTCATATTTTTCATATGTCATTCTAAAAGCCTGTTCTCAGGAAAAAAACAATCATTATCACATTTTAATTTGTAAAATTTTAGAATATTACAGGGAAACACACATAATTCACTTTCGTACGTGTTAAATCAAAGTTATAAATGTGCCTTTCAACAGAAATTGTGCACTGTACCCAATAGGCATGAATTCAGCCAACTGCCCCTGCTCCTCTACCAGCTTGATTTCTGTTGAATTTGAGTTCTGTATGTGCACTTAAGTATTGATCGACGAGTTCCAATTTAGTCTTACTTTTTTTATTTTTTATTTTTTTATTTTATTAAGTCGAATAACAACCTGGATGGGATGAATCTTGGTTTTTATCTTTCATACACTTTTAAGTATTTAATAATTTCCTTTATGAATTTCTAGGTGTTATTCATATATTGTGGATTTTGTAATTATTCTGGACAAGTACTACGAATACTATCAATTTGTCTTCCTTACTTCAAGTTTACTACATCACTGGTATAAATAAGTCATTCTTTACATCTGAACATTCATCAGTAATTTTTCTTATTTTCATATAAAGTACAATAATTACATAATAAAGTCTTAATCAAAATTAACTTTACTTATATGCATTAAATTAAAAGCCAGTAGAGAAAAGAATAAAATAGGTTGACTATCCTAGAATAATAACCAGTTGTTGGCCTTAATCACATGCAGGCCCTGTATAGAATTTTTCAGAAAAAATGAGGAAGGCCGAATGAATTAAGAAGAACTTGCACAGGCGTTTGTAATTTGCCCTCATTTGTAATGGCCAAGATTTGAGACCTCGGATTCTGACTTTGTCTTGTAATTTATGCTTATTTGTCTTAGAAAAGTAAATACATTAAAGTCCCTTAAGATTAAGTGTTGAAACATCGAAAGCAATTAGAACTTACATTTAAAAATAGCACCTGGAAATAAGAGCCTTGGGCAATTAAATGGCTCTTTCAGAATTTAAAATTTTGTATACTTGGTTATTAAGCAACTTTATGTTAAAAATACACTTTTGTTTTAAAACTTTTGCAATCATGTCCATCAATTGTTGGACTTGATTAGTTCAATAAATAGCAGACTAAAGTATTTGTTGAGATTACTGAATTCTGATTTAAAATAAACCAAGGATTTTCTTGAGAGCTTGAAAAGAATTTCTACAAATTATGTGATAAAAACTAGTTTTCCTGGCTGCATCTGTGGCTCAAAGGAGTAGAGAGCTGGCCCCATATACTGGAGGTGGCAGGTTCAAACCTGGCCCTGGCCCCAAAATAAAAAAACAAACAAACAACAAAAAAAACCCTAGTTTTCCTCAGATTAAAATTTAGGAGGTTGAATGGAAGCATAGGGTTGTGTCAGGAATAGACCAATTTAAGAATGTCAGATCCATCCTGTGGGCAAGTTGTCTAACCCTCCCTCCTCATTTCACTCGCTCTGTTTGTGTAATGGACATAATAATTCTATTCTAGGGTGATTTGGGGAATTAATTAAGATGATACAGGCTAAGCAATTAGAACAATGCTGATGCATATTCATGAATGCTAGTTATTCATGTATGTATTAATCTGTTCTGAAATTGGCCCTCTTATTCTTCACTGAAATTTTTAAAAGAGAATTTATGTTATAAGATGTTTCTATTAAGTATAAAATAGATTATTGACAAATTTCTTCATGTGTTCTTACAAATCAAAATGAAGGATTAAGGTTCAGCGCCCATAGCACAGTGGTTACGGTGCCAGCCACATAGACCGAGGGTGGCAGGTTCAAACCTGGCCTGGGCCAACTAAACAAGTGCCACAACAATAAACATAGCCGGGTGTTGTGGCAGGTGCCTGTAGTCCCAGCTACTTAGGAGGCTGAGGAAGGAGAATTGCTTAAGCCCAAGACTTTGAGGTTGTTGTTAGGATTATGCTACAGCACTCTACTGAGGGCAACACAGTGAGACTTTGTCTAAAAAACAAACACACAAACAAACCAAAAAAAAAGTGAAGGATTAAGAAAAATATTCCATTACTAAATTAAACTAACCTGAATTCTAGGCTCATGTGTAAGTTTTGAATCACTCAATTTCCTGCTTTCCTTTGTGTGAGTAACTATTAATAATTATATTAATTTACTTATATATAACAGCATATTAATTAAGAAATCAAGATACCATTGTATTTCAGTTTTCCTTTAAATCCTTAAACCTCAAAGTAGCTAAAACATCCATTGCAATTGCGGAGAACTTATGGGTAACTAGCTCAGGGCATATCTGAATGACAGGTGTTCTAATACTGCAAAAACTAAAATTTTTGAACCTTGGAGTAAGGTAGACCACAAGCCTACATTTGATCCTGAAAAAGTAACTCTAAAAGTTTATCAAAACTTGAATATATATAATTTTCTTTTTTTGTTCTTCTATTTGTGTTTCTAACACAATTTGTATCTAAGAAGTTACACCTCTTCTGTGGGGCATACATTAAAAATAATTTTGGAAATAAGATTGTGTAAGAATAGAGAAAAATGGTTAACAACGGGTACCACTGAATCCCTTATGAATGTCCAAGATCATTGCTGTCCAGGGAATAAATGACATCTTGTCATTTAGTTCAGAGTCATATCCTTCCCCTCGGAGATATGGAGAAAGCAATTTTAGTACATATCTCATGTGTTACATCACATCTCCAATTATCCCTGTCTCCCAGTGAGGTTCAAAATCTTGAAATGACACAAATGTTAGGACCGTCATTGAGGTCTGTGGAGGACTGCAGAGATGCTAATAGTTTAAAAAGAGCAGAGAAAGAATTGTGACAGGTTTGCCTTGAAAAGAAGACTCGGTTTAGACACAATAGTTTGAAGAGTCAGAGGAGGAAAATGTAATAGCAATTATTAGGTTGTAGTAAAAAGGAACATGTACCCTGTAAACAGTGTATGTATAACTATTATATACCCGTGCTAATTAAAAATTAAAAATTAAAAAAATATAATAAAATAAAGTTATTATGTGAAAAAGAAACCTGTTGACAGGGAAGATGACTACTCAAAACCCTATGAGAAATTCTTTATCAGAGAAGGAGAAATGTGTTTTGAGTTAAGAGGAAAACAGTGTTAAGATGAGTTTCTTTTTCCACTGATTCAAATCCATTATAGCTAGTGGGGATAAAAAAGTAATCAGGAATGCTGCAGGTTCTGTGGAAGGAAAAAGAATGACTGTCCACTTACAGGGCTTCTCAGCACAGTTGTTTCAGAGGGAGGTTTTGTGTTACTTATTGTTCATCCACCACTATTCTGCAAGACGGCCTGATTCATCTTTTAAAAAGTGCTTTGGGTGCACCATGCTTTACCTTCTTTCTCTCTCTGTGATTTTCCCCTTCATTCGACTCTATCTTTGCTTCGAGTAGGGAAAACAGCAGAAGCTGCTGGAGCAGAAGGTAGAATGTTGGCAAATGGAGAATCTTATCAAGAACGCCTGTTTCCGAAAGGACGAGGATATTGAGATAGTATTTAATTGAGAATGAGGACTGAAGTAGAAGTCTGGCTTTAGAAGATACAGAAAAATAATAGAGGTAGTTTATAGAAAAAGAGAAGAGGTCTGTCTCAGACTTGATGCAGACAAATACCAAGTCCAGAAATCAAAGTTAGAATCAAATCTAAAAAATAAGTGGAGTTCAGTAAAGGAGCCGTTCATGAAGATGTGGGTAGGATTAATGGGAACTGCCAAGATGAACTAAATCATCTGGAGTTGCACCTACCCCTGGGCTTGAGAAACAGTGCGAGGGAACAGTTACTGAGAGCCAGAAACAGAAGATGCGGCTGCTAAAGAGGCCTTGCCTTTCCTATGAAAGCTTAGGCCATTGATAGAGAGGCACAGTCACACTACAGTGGTCCTTCGCAGAAGGGCTCAGAAAACAATTCCTCAAAAGTAATGGCATTCGGCAGGCGGCGAGGTTCTCACCTCCTCCTACATCCCCCCACCTTCAGGTCAGGGTAGAATCCGGCCTTCCATCTCCTCCCTGAAATTTCATTATCTATCACAGGAAAGGAGAAGGGAATGTAATCACAACTGGGCAGACTTTGTTCAAAATCTGCTACTTTCTATTAAGCTAAGTTTTTGTATCCTAGTTCTGTTTATTTCCCTTAAAAGTTACTTACCAACCCCTCAAAATTGTCACTTTTCCCCATCTCCCTTTCCCCTGTGGAGAAGCATGTGGATCCCACTGGGTTAGTGGGTGATCCTTCCGTGACCCCCTGTGCTAATGCACATTACCTGGGTGGGAATGCCCTTTTCTCCTGGTGATCTGCCTATTACCAGTTCACTTTCAGGGAACCTTTGAGGATGGATGGGAAGCTTCTCTGACCTCTATACTCTTACCTCTCACCAGTGCTTCTCTTTGGTTGAGCCAAACTGGAATTCGAAGGCAAGAGGGCTTTTTCATCAATTCTGCAGAATTTTCTCCATACGTACTGAGAAGAGTAGAGAAGTGATCAAGTGAATCTTAAGGAATGACAGACTGTATCCAGGACATTAAAACTAAACGTCTAAGTACATGGTATGGCCGGGGTGCACTATTATCTCAGGAGCAACTATTTCCCATGATAATACCCCTTTAGGCACCTGTATTGTCTTTCCTGGAGCTCATATTTAGGGCATAGTTTTAATATAACATGTGCACGTGGGTATGTGTGTACATGCTTATGTTATTTACGTGGATAATATACATGCACGTAGCCAGCTACAGTCTTGAAATATGTATGTTTGTGTTTTCTCTTTTCCCCACAATTCCCAAAATTTTCAATGATAGAAAAATTTCCAGTACCTAGAGGCAAACTGGGAATGTCACAGCTGGAATGCAAGGAGGAAGCTAATTAATGTTGGACTTTTTTTTTTTTTGTAGTTTATTTTTTTAATTTCCAAGCAATGCTTTTGAAAAGAAAATGGGAAGACATTGAGGGGAGAGGAGTCTTCATATAGTACCATGTCAAGATTGGAAAGCAGGAAGGAGATGGAGCCACTTTTGGCCTCACCCTCCACTCCCAAGTTGAGGTCCCCAGGATATGAGAGAGCAACATGGTGGTGGGTCTAATCACTCAGGAGAGAAGAAGAAACAGAAAAAAAAATGGTGATATGGCTGAGCACATTCTGGCCACGACAGAGTTCTCCCTGTAGACTGAGCAGGGCTGCAGGATTATCACCACGGGAACATGTGGCATCCTTCTTGGGAGACCAAAGGACATTTTGAAAGTGGTGGGGTAAAGGCTTCAGTGGCTGTCTGTGTGCTTGCCGGCTGTAGGGCCTGGTTATTAACCAGCAGGAGAATAATTTTATGTCCTCCGAAATTTTGCTCAGCACTCGTCAACTCTGCCCCGGGTCAGCAGTCCAGAAAGAGCCTCCACTCATTCTTCCAAAAACAGCAGCTGAGTTTCTTGAAGCACTAGCAAAATGGGAGGTAATTTAGGGTGACCAGATGTCCCACTTTTGGTGGGACAGTCCCGGTTTTCAACAATTTGTCCCGCGTCCCGCGATGTTTTAAAAATGTCCTGATTTTTGGAAAGAATGCATGACCAGGCGGGAGAACAAGAAGGGAATATACAGTTTTTGGCTGCCATGTAGCTATTTCGCCAGAATATGAGTTTTATATTATTTTTGTTAATTTTATAATGTTAAACTGTAATAATAACAAATAATTGCTGAGAAGTGATTATCGAGAACTGCTTATCAAAGTTTGCATTGTTGTCAGGCCCTGCCCTGCCACCCCACCCCACCCTCCACATTTAGTCCGGCCTTACCGATGTTAAAATCTGGTCACCGTAAGGTAATTATGTGTGTAATGTTACTTTCATGCATTAATTTTACTGGGCTAAAGGGTTCCTTTACTGAGGTGTTTCTGTGGAGGTGTTTCTGGAAGAGACTAGCATGTGGACTGGCGGACTGAGACCCGCCCTCACCAGTGTGAGTGAGTGGACATCGTCCAGTCCACTGAGGGCCCACATGGAACAAGAGAAGCTGAGGAAGGGCACCCTCTGCGTGCTGAAGCAGGTACTTTAATCTTCTCTTGCCATTGGACATGAGTGCTCCTGGTTATGGGATATTCTGACTCATATTGAGACTTAAATCATTAGCTAGCCTGGTTCTCAGGCCTTAGGAGTTGGACTGGAGCGACACCCCTGGCTTTCCCAGGCCTTCAGGTTGTAGAGAGCAGGTCCTGGGACTGCTCAGCCTCATAATCACATGAAATGAAGTTTATAATAAATCTCTCTCCTTCTCCAGAGAACCCTGACTAATTCAATATGGAAAGAAAAGTCCCACCTGGCCAGCACAGGAACTCATAGTTAGAGTGGAGTGTGAGAAAATGTATGTGTGATGTCAAATAACTATTGGTTCTGAATTCATAGAGTTCTGGAGATTGTAATCAGATTATAATTCAGTTACTTGAACTTGTTTGCACTTTTTCCTTGCTTTTTAACCATTGTATTTGTAGAAATTAGCTTTATTATTTTCTCCACATGTACACATTGTAGTTTTGACTCTAATTGGAGAAAATGACAATATATTTTTATCATTTTTCAAAATTTCTTAAACACAAACAAAGAGTTCTGTTGTTTTAGTGGAAGGAACCTTGTGCAAGGCCAACCCATGGACCACAGGCCATGTTCAGATTATGTAAGGACTTTTTTTTTCTTATCGTGGTAGAGAATATCACAAAAATTCTGCACTGGACCTTTGTCTTTGCCATCAGTTTTTCTTAGTATTTGTGTGTTTAATGCCTGGCCCCAGACTTCTTCCAATGTAGCACAGAGAAGCCAAAAGTTTGGACACTCGTGAAAGTTTTAGAGTAGTCACAATTGCATTTAAGTCCTTGTTTTGATAGTTGCTACCTTTGAAACCATAGGTAAGTTACTTAACTTATATGAACTTTAATTTTTCATATTTTTAAATAAAGGCAATGATACCCAAGGTGCATGGATGTTAGAAACATTATGTGTGTCTCAACATCTCCTAATCCTGCTATGTCAACATTCTCTCTGTCATTTACTATCACCAATCTGATCATATTTTCCTGGGTCCTATAAAAGTTAAGACTAATTGTATAATTTTTTTTTCTATTTATCAGATGGCCTGTAAATCCATTCTATCATTCCTGAAGCCCTGGGCAAGTTGATGGTGTTAAATCCTAAAAGAGTTCAAAGCTATTTGCCTGTTTCTTGCTACTTTTTCTCATCTTGAAAACAGTAAATAGTGGCCACAGCCTAATGCTATGATTTTGCTCTGATTTCTTTCAGACACAGAACTGAAGATTCAGGTTTCTTTCTTTCTGCTTTCAGACTAACGATGCTTCATAAACAAGTGTGGAGGAGTCAAAACTTACATAAAATCTATACTCCTTCCCCCAGGTCTAAATAAGGGATGCCAATGTAAAATACAACAAATTGGATCTCAAATTCAAGATATTTCAACAACTGAACAGAGGGGACATATGGGAGCTTTGATCCTCATTAATTTCCCATCGGTATTTCAGATAATTGATTCCACAAAAACTGAAATCTGAAATCTAGCCCTAACATCTTCGTGGACATTGTAAAATTAATGATATACAAAATTACCTCATAAATACTGTGATGCAGGGATATTCATTCCCAACTCATTGAATATTAAGTTCTAAGTCAAATTTCAGGAGAAAAGTCTGTAACATATTTATTAAATATGGATTATCAGTTTCCTGAAACCTTAAATAAGGCATCAGCTCCAGAGTCATCACTAGCAGGCAGGTTCCTGAAGTGCCTTCCGTGTACTCCTCTGAGAGTATTCTGGACACTGAGACATAATATTAAATTACTACACTGTGTTGTTTTAAACAAAGGATGGATATTATGTAGTTAAATTTTTCATGAGAAACCTAATTTTAGAAGAAGAAAGGCACAGAAGCAAAGAACAGTTGAATCCAGTATGATTAAGATATTTAGGTAAGAATGGGCTTTTCAATATTTAATTTTTTATAGACAAAGGAAAAATTAGCTCATTTTTCAGTATTGAATATACATTTATGTTTTAAATTATTTATTTAGGTTTTTAAAATAAAAAATGAAAATAGTATTTATTTATGATGAGGAACATGATGTTTGGACATCATGGAAGGGCTCAATAAAGCTAATTAACATGCATTACTTTGCCTATTTATCAGTTTTTTTGTAAGGAGAACACTTAAAATCTATTTTAGGTAACTTTAAAGTAATCAATACATTGTTATTAACTATATCGCTATATGTACAATAGGTCTCTTGAACTGATTACTGCAATATACAGTTATTTATATACATATTTACACACACACATATATCTAAAGATATATTCATGTAAAAGTTGAATGTTTCAGAGAAACTTTTTAATGCATTTAGCTCAGTATAAAAAATGGATAACCTAGGCCAATTTCCTGGTTTTGATGTTGCCCTCTAATTATGCAAGATATCACTACTGGGTTAGGATGGGTGAGGAATATGCGGTATCTGTCAGCACATTTGTTTTCAGCTTGCCATGAAGGTGTGATTACTTCAAAATAAATGTTTTCTTAAGAGTGAATAAAGCCAGGCTAAAATAATTTCTCAAGTGAAAAGAACACTTGCATGAAAATTATACCTCGGCTGTGAAAGCAAGGTAGTACTAAGTGTGAGTTTAAAGTGGACAAATTATTATGGGAACTAAATATGACCATAGAATTTAACATAGGAAGTAAAAGATCAATAAGGATTTAAGAGTTCATCCTTCTTGGGTAGGAATGGAAAATTGCTTTTGTGCATTTACCTGAACTTTCTGGCTATAACCACAATCTAGAATTCCATATGGGAAGCATGATAAACAGAAAAAAGAATATTTTATTGGTGAAAACACATAAAAAACATTTTCTACAGAAAATTTAAGCAGGAATTTAAATCACGTATTCAATTTCCCTCATTCAGGAAAAAGTTCATTTTGACTAACAATAGAATGAATGTTTTCTTCTGAGTACCTTTACTCTAAATGATGAACTTAAAAAATGAGATATTGTTTTGACTTAATTTTCTCACCTGCAATATAGCATGATTTTCAAAGAGCTATTTTTTTTATGATCTAGCACCTATAAAATATTTCTTATTAATTTATAAATTTAAAAAGAAGTTAAACATCTCTTAAAATGATTGGAAAAACAATTTATGAAACCCACTAAGGATGTACTGTAAAATAATTCAAAGAATGAAATTTAGTTGTACAGATCAAGATTTAAAGTAAGAAATAAAAAATAAAACACATTTCTTTTTATTTTTTATTTTTTGAACTTTTATTTGGTGTTCAACATGGCCTATTTGCATAAAATAGAGGTGGAGTGAGCCTTATAGTGAATGATTTGTTTTCAACTCTTATCTGGAGAGTAATGATATTTCCATGCTCCACTGAAAGAATACCTTAAGTGTATCATGGAAGGAAGAGCTGTTAAAAGCAGCCTAGCTCATTTATATAATCTCCATTCAAACTATTAGTCATGATCTCTCCTTGTGCTAATTTCTGCTCCCCAGTGTTCATCACCAAAACAGCATTTAATCTCACATTCATGTTTTCGCATTCTCTCTCTACTAGGATTATCTCAGTTAGGAAGTAGGAAATTCAGCTCATATATGCTATTGAGTCATTTTATTTATAATTTCTGTTCCTTCCTTGAGAGCCTTTCAGTCTACTCTGCTTTAAAAAGGAACAGTATTCCTGCACATAAAGGACATTTGGGCAGCTTTGGAACCTACGTAGGCATTAATATGGAAGAAGAGTTGGAAAGAACAGAGTTTGAAGTGCTGAGATAATTCCTGTCAGCTGCAGTGCTCAGAACTGGCTTGGGTCCATGTGATACCTTCTGGTCCTGTGGTCTCACTGAAGACAGCATTCTGCATATTAGCTTTGATCCAGTTATGCTTGAGTGATTTTGGCTGAAGATGGAACATTTTCCTACTCTTCAGAACTTTACCATTACACTTTCTACTCAGAGTTATTTATTTTCCTTTTAACTCTGAGTTAGTAATAAATTATAGTTCTGGGTTTAAAATTCAGAATATAAATTCTCATTTGTTAGAATGGAAAAAAATCTATAGTGTCTAGACATAATAACCCAATGAGTCCTAGCTTCTTTTGTTTTAAACCACAAGAGTGAAATAAATCATCATACCCTAGCATCTTGGTCTTCTCAGGATGCCATAACAAAATACTGAATGGCTTAGACAATAAAAATTTTTCTTTCTGTCTGGAGGCAGGGAGTCTGAGATCAGCGTGAAATCATGGTTGATATCTTTCCTGGCTTACAGAAAATGATGAACTTAAAAAATAGGATATAGTGTTGACTCAGTTTTATCATCTGAAATCCAGGACTGTGTCCTCATGTGGCAGAGAGAAGGAGAGAGACAGAGAGAATAGCACTCTGTTGTCTCATTCTTATAGGGCACTAATCCCATTGTGAGAGCCCCACCCTCATGACATCATCCTACCTTAATAGATATACCTCCTCAAGGACCCATCTTCAAATATCATCACATAGGAGATTGTTTCAATAGTTATCTGGGTTTTGTCTGGGTTCTCATGAACCCCAGCCTTGGATAATGGTTGATAAGAAAGACGGCGCTATAAAACAACATGAGACTTTACCACAAACTTAGTGCATAAAATCCTGAGAGCAGAAGGATAATAGTCCTTTATGCCTGCTGGCAGCTCAAGACAGTGAAGCACTGGTCCTGATTCTCAGGGGCCTTTTATTGAGGATAGCAACAGAGTAAATGTGCATGCAAGAATGTACAGCAGTTAAAATAAAGGGGGAGCTCAAAGCCCACAGGAAGGTTGGGTAAAGGGCAACAGTTGGGTAAATAGGAACATAGGATAATGGAACATCAGGATAATGGAACATCTAACATGGCCAGATAACAGGTACAGGAAGAAAAGAAAGGGGAAAACAAGTTTCTTCCCTTTGAGCTATCTTAACTTTCCTAATTTAAACTACTGTTCAGGAATCTAAAGGTCTTAGCCCACCTGCACTGCTGAATCCCTATACAGGGATAGTCAGGTAGCCATTCCCCTGACTGGGCACTTAACCCTGAGTTAGAAGGTCTGGAAGGAATTCAACCCATCTGCCTGCCACAGGGGGAATACAAACATTTCATTCATAACACCTATTATATTGAGAATCTCTTTGAAAAATATCTTTTAACAAAGAGTATGACTTTCTTAAGGGTCCAGAGAGGTAACACCTGGCAACCCTATTAAGGGCACCACACCATTTTATATTGAATATAAACTTCCTAGAGATTATAAAGAACTGATGAGTAATTGTGATATTTGCTTCCAGAAAATGCAGAGAGAGATGAAAGGGCTACCTGCACTTAGAATTAATGAAACTAAGACTCAAAGATCCTGTGGCTTGGCCACAGGCTTACTGAGACATCACTCCTGTTTTCTGGACTCCAGACTCATGTTAACTTTATGAATACTTTAATGTTTTTGAATGATATTTTGTTCTTTGGTAATAAAATCTGTTTCCTAGCATTTTAAATTTTTCTCTCAACTTGTTTTTTTTTTATGATATGCAATGAAAGAAATTGTGGCTAAACACTGAAAATATAAATTTTTCCAGATTTTACTTTCCACAACTACTCTTTCCTTTCGTTCCTAATATCTTTTTTTTTTTTTT
>NW_003852479.1:1664836-1668526 GCF_000181295.1 Otolemur garnettii
CGGGACAACATGGTCGGGGGTGGGGGGGCAGAGCAGGGGATGGGGCAGGGCAAGGCCTGACAACAATGCAAACTTTGATAAGCAGTTCTTGATAATCACTTCTCAACAATTATTTATTATTACAGCTTAACATTATAAAATTAACAAAAATAATATAAAACTCAAATTCTGGTGAAATTGCCACATGACAGCCGAAAACCATATATTCTCTTCCTGTTCTCCTACCTGTTTGTGCATTCTTTCCAAAAATCAGGACTTTTTAAAAATGCTGTGGGACATGGGACAAATTGTTAAAAAGCTGGACTGTCCCACCAAAAGCAGGACGTCTGGTCACCCTAGGTAGAATCCCTCTTGTAGTTGTGTCTCCCACCGAGAGGTATACCATATACCCTTACATTGTGCCCTAATGTTTTGGATAGTATTTCTTGGACAATAATATCAATTTAAAAATTTCAGGGTTACAGTTTCCTGGTAACCTACCCTGAGTGTACAGCAAGATTTTCTGACCATCTCACAGGAATATTTTCAGTAGTTAGTGATAAGAGAGGCAAATATTTGTGATAAGAGAGACAAATATGTGAAAACCTAATTTAATGTCACAAATTTCCTATTACTCCTATGCTCTCTCCAGAATGCTGTCAGATTCGTATATCGCTTTCCACATGCGGCACCTCAAAGTGAACAATGAACATTTCAGTGGAGATTTAGTCTAGTTTGAATCACAATGTTCCTGGAAGGAACACTGATTTTGAAGTTAAAGAAAACAAATTTGATTTGACGTTTGAATGTATACCTTAAGGATTATGTGACCTTGGGAAATTTAATTGTTTTACACTAAAAATGTAGCTAAAGGAAAAAAAATCAAACAGCCAGGTGAGGTGGCACATGGCTCAGCTATTCTTAGCTATTTGGGAGGCTGAGGCAAGAGAATCACATGAGCCCAGTACTTTGAAGCCAGCTTAGCCAATATAGCAAAACTGTCTGTGTTATAACTTATATATTTTATACATAGTGTTTAATTTATATATTTATAAATTATATATGCAAATTATAACACTTATATATATAACATATATATATTTTTATATATGTGCTCTTAAGTATTTGCTATATATGTAGACAGAGGCAAAGTTTAACGGATTAAGTGATGTGTCTCCTTCGATAGTGGCTATGTATGGTAGGCAGGATAATTAGTTTACAATCTCTCTTCATTATTAAGATTTTAGTACTAGTCTCTCTATTGCCTATGACATTGCCTTGGGGCCAGACCATTGGTTTCAGTTTTGAAAAGAGTTAAGATTCAGAAAAACATTACCACAGGTAAGTGAAAGGTGAATAGTCAGCATATTATATCCTCATTATACATACATTGTTATGAAAGAAAGCCAGTGTTAATATGAACATCTCCTTCAATGAAGTCTTAAGCCTCTCAGGAAATTACTATTTCTGGCCTAGTATTCATAATGATTAATGGCCATATTAAATGGCCGCTTTAGTAGTTTAAGCTATATATTTAAAATTCCCCTTGGTTGAAATCTTCTGCTGTCATCAGGAGGTGTCTCAGGGCCAGAAATGACACGTAAGCATTATTTATACGCCAAGGAACAGACTGCAGGACAGACATTGCCAGCAGGAGGAGGCAGCAAGTGTTTTCAAGACTAGAAATTTATTCAGAGTAACGTGTGTATATTGCTATTTTATACTGACATACACGAAATGTATTTAAATGACAGTAAAGGGACACAGACAGATAAACTTCTATGTCTTCTTTAATAAAGCACCACTCACAAATAATGTCACCAAACACTACATTTAATGTCTGTTCTTCTCACAGTTTTCTTAAATCTGACAATGGTTTCCTCAAACATACAAAAAATCCTCTTTCATATGGAGGTCAGTTACTTATTTGTTAGATGTTAATGTTTTTACGTCTCAGCTCCAGGACTCAAAGTATACTACTGCTACCGAGCTTGAAGGATGGGCTGGGGTGGGGGGAGTGTGAATTGAGAAATATGTTCAACGTGAAATTGATCAAAGTGGGCCTAGGATACAGAAGGATGATAATTAATTTGGAATGACTGGAATAGGATGAAGCTTTCAGATCAACCAGTAACTCATGAATTTTATCAACACCCTTCCAAGCCTACTTATAAGCAATTGAATAAAGGAATTAATGCGATTATGCTAGGATGCTTTCCCACAGATTTTGATTTGCTTTAAATTTCAAGTAAAAATTAATTGAAGCAGCCTAGAGACTAATGCTATGCATAAGGGTAGATTTGTTTCTTATAGAAACTTTTTGTACATTTAATTCAATTACATTTAAGCATGAATAAAATGTCCTTAAAAGCTTTATATTTTGTTGTGAACCAGCATGGCAAAGGGGAGCAAACCAGAGTGGAATGGGTGAGGAAATGAGGAAAATACACATAAGAGAAGATATGGAAACAAAGGATGGAATCGGGAGGACGGACTGAGCTGATGGCTGCAGCCAGCCCCAAAGCACAAAATCAACTTTATTTTATAGCATCTGTACTGGGTTGTCCAGGGGGAGGTAGCATAGGCAATATGGGGAAATAGCATAAACAAAAGACAAGTTTTTGGTCTTACAATATGATAAGAAGATTAAATGACTTGAATAAAGACACACTAATGGTTTCTACTCAACTTCATTAACATATGACAAGAAGCAAAGGAAGGGAAAGATCAGGAGGATTAACAAAACAAAGGAAGAACTGTCACTTAGAGGTTACTACTTAACTTAGCATATGACAAGGAGAGGGGAGGGGAAGGTTACAGGAATCTCTGCATAGTGAACTAGACAAAGAGAGAGATGACTGACTTCCTGCAGAGGGAACATCTCACAGCAACAAATCCTGACGATGTTCATCAAACTCTTCTTTCCGAGATTTTTCATCTGTTTCTGATAGTGGACCCTCCAAAGATCAGATTCTGAAGCACTTTTTCTCTAATTAGTTTTTATTTGCCAAATATTCTCATTTCATTAAGGACAAGAGCCCTTTATCCTTTCTCTTAGAGACTCTCCTGTAGAATATAAACTGAATTTTTTATGTGATGACTCTTTGCGATACATTTTGCCTTGCTCATTTCTTTTTAACTAAGCTTCTTCTATGAGACACATGTATGTCAGATGCATAGAGAGTTATCATAAAGAATTGGCTCAGGCAACTGTGGAGTCTGAGGATTTGATGACCAGGAAGTGAAGGGAGTAAGTTCCAGACTGAGTACAAGTTGGAAGGCAGGAGAAGACTCACGTTGCAGCTCAAAGAAAGCTAAGCAGTGGGAGAAATAATTCTTTTCTTTACTCATTTTTTTTTTAAATTCAGGTTTCACCAGATTGTATGAGGCCCACCCACACTGGGAAGAACAATCCACTTTATTAGCCTGCTCATCCAAAGTTGTTGTCATTGCAAAGATTCACACAAACACAGCCAGAAGTAATGCTTAACCCAATATGTGGGAATCCTCTGTCTCAGTTAAGTGACTTAAAATAAGCTATCGTCACTTGACTTTTAATTTTTCCTAATTCTTATTAAAGGGTGACCAGATGTCCCACTTTTGGTAGGACAGTTCTGATTTTTAACAATTTGTCCTGCCTCCTGCTGCATTTTTAAAAAGTCCCAAAAGAACGCATGAACAGGTGGGAGAACAGTAAGGGAATATACGGTT
>NW_003852479.1:1669100-1670517 GCF_000181295.1 Otolemur garnettii
AAGAAACCCCCCACCCTTCACCTGTACCAATCCAAATTCTCCTTTACTAGTGAAATCATCAACCACCAATGCAAATCCTCCTTTACTAATGAAATCACCAACCACCAATCAAAAGTGTACTCGTACCCTTCTTCCCCTCTTGCTTTCTGTACCCCATAAAAACCTCACACACCCCAGGTTCGAGGCTCATCCTCAGCTTGCATGCCAGGAGAGTCCAGGCCCGGGCCTGAATAAAACTCACCTCTTGCTTTTTACATTGGAGTGTGTCTCGGACTGTTTGCTGGGGCCACTTTGGGGGAATTTCAGGCACAACATTTCATGTAATTAAACAGACACAAATTTCATCTTACATTTTATTGTACTTTTATTTTGCTTTGAAGAGCATTTTCCACTCTGAAATTTTACGGCTGTTTAAGCACATTTCCTTCTATTCCTATGTGCCTTCATTAATATTTATTTAAATATTTTAATAAGAAGCAGAAAGTAATTATCCACTACTATGTTTTCTAATTATTTCAACATTATACACAGATAGAAACCATAACTATTAGAAATTACATTTTTCTTATTTATGAAATATTACACATAAAGAACACATTTATAGTATTTTTTCATTCAACTTATCTGTTTTGGATATAGATAGATTTTTAAATAATTAAGATTATTAATCCATTAAGTTTGGTTGACAATTTATATTCTACTCTTAAATATATAGTCCACTAATTATATAGGAGAAAGCTATTTGTAGTAAGTACTCTGTTTACCTTTTTTCTTTTCTTTTTGAGACCAAGTCTCATTCTGTTGCCCAGGCTAGAGTACCATGACATCAGCCTAACTCACAGCAAACTCAAACTCCTTAGTTCAAGTGATCCTCCTGCCTCAGCCTCCCCAGTAGCTGGGACTACAGGTGCCTATCACCATGCCTGGCTAAGTTTTCTATTTTCAGTAGAGATGGAGTCTCTCTCTTGTTCAGTCTGGTCTCCAACTCCTGATATTAAGCCATCCTCCTGAATGGCCTCTCAGAGTGCAATAATTACAGGCATGATCCAGTGTGCTCAGATTCTGTTTACCTTTTTTATTCCCACTCTATTTTTCTAACTCAAGTCCCTATGTTCAGTCATTCAGCTTCCTCTCATTTTACTTTGTAACTCTGATAGTTTGATCCTGTTACACAAAGTTACTCAAATGCTTTTATTCCTTTTGTTAATGGCTGAATTAGGAATGGCCCATGGTGCATCTCTGGCCACTGATATCTGAAGTAATATCTATTGGTGAACTGCAGGAGATGGTGCCCTCAGATCCTGAAACTACATCATGAGAGAGACAGCTTCCTGCTTCTTCTAAAGAGTATTGCTTTACATGGGACACTCTGCCACCATCCATACAGTTACAAACAAATATGTAGGTAATCCAAACA
>NW_003852479.1:1670933-1672687 GCF_000181295.1 Otolemur garnettii
GACCTCACCCCTCTCCCGTATCCTCTCTCAGTACCAATTAAAACAAAGTCAGTGTGGATTTTTAAAAAGCTGAAACAAAATAAAAATACCAAGACTCAACTAACTATGTTGTCCACAAGAAACTTGATTAAGGCTTAGATTGGTTAAAAATAAGGCGATGATGTTGTTATGCCCGAAATTCTCCCAAAAGACCCTGGCAGACAAATCCGAGACACACTCCGATGTAAAAAGCATGAGATGAGTTTTATTCAGGCCCTGGGAAGCCCAGACTCTCCTGGCATGCAAGCTGAGGACGAGCCCTGAACTCGGGGTGAAGCAAGTTTTTATGGGGTACAGAAAGCAAGAAGGGTAGGGTCCGTAATGAGTATACTCTTGATTGGTGGTTGGTGATTTCATTAGTAAAGGAGGAAGTAAAGGAGGATTTGCATTGGTAGCTGATGATTTCACTAGTAAAGGTAAATTTGGATTGGTACAGGTGAGGGGTGGGGAGTCCCTTAACCGGGGACTAGAGTTGGTGCAACCTGATTACCTGTATTTCAAGGTAATAGAAACTTATTGTTTATTATAGCAGCTGTTTGCCTAAGATGACTTGGTTTACGGCTCAGTGGCTGTGCAACCTGGGGTGGGGGAGAGGCAGCAGGGAGTGGCCCTGCAGGTTTCACTGGCAGAGGTTGGGGTAGAGGGGCTATGAATGGAACTTATGAGGTAAACAGCCAGGAATGGGGCTTGTGCTGTAAACAGCCAGGAATGCAGCTTGTGCTGTAAACAACAAAATGGAGCTAGTTTGGCTCTCACAATGTACTATTATAAGAGATATAGAAGAGCTATATTAATTCAGAAAAAAAAACAAAACACTTATTTCAGAGCCATGAGAATTACCATCAGTAAAAAGGCATATTATTGTACCAAGAAGATAGACACATGCCATCAACCATGAGCACAGTAAGTGCCTTGACTTCAATGTTGTGTAGTTCGTGCATGTAACAAAAACACTTGTACCCCCTAAAACTGTCTTAGGCAAATCAAAGTTTACATATAAATACATGTATTTATGAACCTGAACCTTATAGCACTGTAAAGAAAAGCACACAAGTCCACTACTATAGTTGGAAACCTCCAGGCCCTTCTTTCAGTAATTGGCAATTAAGCACACAAAAAAAGCAATAGGGATCCTTTAACCTGAACAGCATTGTCAGCAAACTTGTTTGAATTGAAAATAATCAGAACTTTCTTTGCTTTTCAGTAATTATATCCCTCTTAAAAAAATCAAATTATGCGGAAAAAATTGTTAAGCATGATCAAAGATATCACTGTGAAAGGTAAGAACATTTTTTTCTGATCAAATGCAGGTACCCTGGCTGAGCATGGTGGCTCATGCCTTAATTATAGCACTCTGTGTGGCCAAGGCAGGAAGATAGATCACTTGAGCTCAGACATCCAAGACCAGCCTGAGCAAGAGTGAGACTCTGTATATGTTCAAAATAGAAAAATGAGGCTAGGCGAAGTGGTTCATGTCTGTAATCCTAGCACTGTGGGAGGCTGAAAGAGGTGGATTGCTTGAGCTCAGGTGTTCAAGACCAGGGTGGGTAAGAGCAAGATCTTGTCTCTACTAAAAATAGAAAAAGTAGCTGGGCATGGTGGTGCACACCTGTAGTCCTAGTTACTCAGAAGGCTGAGGCAAAAGGATCTCTTGAACTCAAGAGTTTGAGGTTGCTGTGAGCTATGATGCCGTGACACTCTACCAACAAAGACTG
>NW_003852479.1:1672964-1675251 GCF_000181295.1 Otolemur garnettii
TTTCAGTAATGAAAAACACTGTCTTTGCTTTGAAACCCTAATGATTATCTTGTTAGATTGGCTCTGATAATCCTTTTTCTGCAAAGATTAGTTATGCGATCTGAGCAATTTCTGCCTCAACAAACACTGCAGACTTTATTTTCTTACATTATATATGCCGAGTTATACAAAATATTCATCAAAGTCATTTCAGAGAAAAACAACAAACACTTATAAAACATTAATACAGGGTGTCCATAAAGTTAATGAGCAATTTAAAATAGTTGTTTATTTTAAATAGAAAAATGTCTATTTTAAATTGCACACTAACTTTATGGACACCCTATAGTTCTTAAAGATTCCATGGAAGAATTGGAAAATTGTCAATGTTCTATTAGATGTTATGCTGATAAGACAGAATAAAATTAAACATGATTATGGTTATTAACTAATATCTTACCCATTATTCAGTACAATATGTATCAAAATATCTCAATCCTCTTGTTTTTCCCTAAAGAACATAAGATTCTGACCAGAGATATATGAGGGAATGAATGTAAGTTTTTAAATTTACACACAGATATTCATCTCTGTGTTATTGACACTGCCCTGTAATAAAGGACCACTAGGTGGGCACTATGGTAGGGGAAGTACAGTTATACGTAGCCTTTGTTTCCTAGCTTGCTTTTCTGTAATTGCTAACTAAGGACTCAGGCGTCATACAGCTAACAGTCATAAAAAGTCTTCTCTTCCTTCATTGCCCCCATGGATAACACCACCCTTAGGAATCCAAAAGCTAGTTTGTGAGGTATACTCCAAGCTGGGCATTCTGGTGGAATACTCCAAGCTGACCCATCTGGATCAGTTGTCCACACAAAGAGCTGTTTTAACTGGCCTTACAACCCCCATCCAAAAAAGATAATTTCTACACCCCTATGGTTCCTCCGCAGACCCAGCCAATTAGCAGGAGGGGGGAAACGGTACCCTTAAGGAAACTTTGGGGCCTTTTGACTGAATTCAAATTTCACTAAATCCTTTTATTAAAAGGAGTGGGTGCTGCAGAGAAAGAGGAAGCTGTTCTTGCCCCCTTTGGTGCGTATAAAAGAACGATGTTGAAATTAGAAGCCTGCAGGGTCCCCATCCCTGCACCCCATTCTCTCAATTCTCAGGGGTGCAGATCTGAGAAATCCTTCTGGCTCCTCACTGGGAAACTGGGATTTTAAACTCCTCTCTGCTATAATCCCTGCCCCTGCAGTGAATTGGTGTCCTCCTGAGCAGCATGGTAAGGCCGTGACATGGAGTACTTATCAAACACTATAGGAGTAGATGTTAATATTAACAAAGCTTAGAGATTAACTGGCACAAATTTAGGAAAATACAAGCTCTTAAAAATGACACTGGACTAAGGCTTCCTGCCAGAGTTTTGAGCAACCTGACAGTTTATTGGATAATTACATGTGTTGTATCATAACCTGGATATATATTTTGGGGTCTAAATAATTAATATCTGTAATCAGGTTACCATGAACTAAATTATGTCTCTTATTTAAACAAGCTTTAGTATTTATATTTTTTTCTCTTCTTCTTAGTCTTTCATTCTTTCTTAAAAATAAATGTGCCAAACTACCTAATTGGAATATAAATGTTGTTATATACATTTTTTATTAGTGCCTGTTCTGAAGAAAGTATATAATACTTTTTTCAGAGAATTGGCTTTTGTGTAGCAAAGAATGTTTAGCTGGTCTTTTCTGTTTTCCAAAGGGCTTATCTGGAAGTACCAACCTTTTACATCTTCTTCGTTTGTCTGGGTGTCTGTCCCACAGACAAGTGCCCAGACTCTAGTTTCCCGCTCACCTACACGATCTTTCCAGTTCTTGGCTTGCTCTCTAATCAGTTGCTTGAATTTTGGGGAAATCATTTGCTTTACTTCTGCACCTTGTGGTTCTGTATCTGAGCATTCTTCCTTTTTGACTATTGAGTACTTATCTCCTCTTTAATTCAGGGCCCTTTCCGGGATCCAGGGGGACATTACTCATTTCAGTTTTTTTCCAAGTAGAACTTAAGTTCCCTCATCACTATGGATTTTTATTCTGTGCCTGTGTTACCCCTCTACTTTAAATTTTAGGATCACACTGTATCGTGGTCTAAAGTTCTAGGTCTGAGCCTACACAGGATTAGATGGCAACATTATATTTTCAGGAATTAATCTGTGAGTTTTGTATTTACCTTACTCATTATTCCTTCACTGAAGACCCAGTAACACCTTTCTTCCTCCCCAGCTCACACTGAAACAGAAAGGTACATCTAC
>NW_003852479.1:1675490-1677113 GCF_000181295.1 Otolemur garnettii
GTGCTACCATGAAATAGATAGAGACAGGGCTAGAAGAAAGTGGTGGTGGGGGGGAAGCAAAGTGAGACCTGGACTGGAAGAGAAGGATGGGATAAAGGACCGAGTGTTGTGAAAACAGGAAAGTAGAGTTGAAGGATGTGGCCCCAACCTTTCACAAGCACAGTCTGCCTGTACGTATTCAGACCACCCAGAACAAGACCTGGGTAAGTTTGCACCCCCACAGGGAGGACAGTGAGGTGAAAAACTTATTTGCTGACAAAGACAGAACTTCTCAGGAATTACCCTGGAGTCAGGTGGTGATGGTCGTAACTGAAGGGCTATAATAAGATGAATTCACATTTTTTTACAATACACAGAGAGGCAGCAAAACCTTCCTGTCTATGAAAAAGAACAAAATTTATATATTTTCAAAACTAAAAAATTCCCCCCACTGGCTTCCACATTTTTCTGTGAGTTGAATAAAGATGCATCCTGTCAAGTATTTCAGTTTTAGGGATATTGTTATCTCTCTTTGATATTTTATGGCTATTACAGCAACTTTTATCACTATTTTCCCTAATAGATACAAGGGAAGAAAAAGCTTTTCAGACGTTTCATGTGCTCAAGAATCTGAAAATAATTAATCCTAGGCTGGGGAGGCCAAGGTGGGAAGATTGGTTAACTCAGGAGTTCAAGACCAGTCTGAGCGACAGTGAGACCCATCTCTACTAAAAATAGAACAATTAGCCTGAAACTGTAGCAGGTCCTGGTAGCCCAGCTACTCAGGGGAAGGGAGCAGAAGAACCACTTGAATAAGGTGACAAGACATCCCACTTTTGGCGGGACAGTCCCGATTTTTAACAATTTGTCCTGCATCCTGTAGCATTTTTAAAAAGTTCCAATTTTTAGAAAGAATTCAGGACAAGCTAGAGAACAGCGGGACAACAGGAAGGGAATATACAGTTTTCAGCTGCTGAAAAGGGTAATATAACTCCATTTGGGAATAAAGAGGTTAATGTGACTTCATTTGGAAATGAAAAGGCTAATGTAAACTCCCTACTCCCCTCCTGGGCAAGGTTGCCCAGGTCGACCACGCCCTACTCCTTTGAGCCACAGACTCCACCCTATACATAATTTTTTTTAATGTATCATATTTGTAAATTGTACTTATGTTGAAATTAAAAAAATATATTACAATACTATTTTTGTGTTCTATGAAAATTTTTGTTGCTCCATATAGACAAAATTTTTAATTAAGACCCCACCCCCACCCCTCCATGGTGTCCCGTTTTACCAATGTTAAAATCTGGTCACCTTACACTGGAACCCAGGAGATTGACATTGCTGTGAGCTGGGCTAAGGTTCTAGCCTAGGTGATGGAGAGCCAGACAGTGTCTAAAAAAAACATCTAATTACTGTATTATAAAATTTATTATAGAGTTTAAATTTATATTTCTACAAAGGAGACTGAGAACAGTGAAAACATTACTTCAAATGTTAAAACTTATATTAAGTATAAAATACGTCAGGGAATGAAATTTTAAGTTTTTGTGTTGCCTGTGTTGGGTCAATAAATGAAATTCATAATCTTAGATTCATATCCTGATGCAACCAAAGAAGGCATTTAAAAATAAAATCTAAATT
>NW_003852479.1:1687816-1693975 GCF_000181295.1 Otolemur garnettii
TCCTGTTTAGTCAAAATTCTATCTTGTCCTTTTTTTGTATGTGAAGATGGTGTTTGCTATACACAGGGAGGACACACTTCAGATACGGAGCTACATAGACACATTACTTCAATTTAGTCAAACATATTTTTCTTTAGAAAAATTTTTTGAAGTTCCCTAATTAGTAGAATAATATGGGAAATATATTATTTTTAAGTATCAAGCACTTTTCTAGACATTTTATATCTATTATCTTACTTAATCATGTTAATAATCTTATAATGGGAGCTTCATTAGCTTTAAGTTTTAGATGAGCAATTACATACATAGTTTGTATACATCAGTTAAGGTGAAAAGCCCAGCTTTGAAAAAACACTTATTTAACTTAAATGACCATGTTTTCCCACTATAACAGAATAAGGAAATTTAGTGAAATGAGCATAAAAATATTCCAGTCATATTGAAGACTGAAAATCTCTTACTTGAGATAAAAACCAGAAAGTTAAATGTAGGAATTTATTTTTAAGAAAATGACATGAAGGCTATGTTAACCAGTTTGATGGAAGTGTTTCGGATTGTTTGTAAAAACCCCACACTATACCCCAGAAGTGCATTAATGTACATAGTTACCATTCAATAAAAAAAAAAGAAGTCTGAAAGATCCAAATGCTAAATCTAAGTATTTTAGTGCTAATAAACAACTTTGTATGTGTGTGTGCACAGTACACACATATGTATGTGTGGAAAATCAGTGTGAAATGTTTAATTTGACACATACATTTGATCTGTCTGGTGGCTAATCTGTTATAGCCCATCAGAAAATAACCCCAAATTATGTAATTTAGAGAACTGGGTAATCAAAATATACCATTCGGAAGAGATGTTTGTACCCCTTTTTTTTGCTATAATGACATAAACATTAATGGCAGAAAATGGTCCATTTATCTTGACCATAGAACTATGGTTTACCTTGATTTTGTCAAATCTCACTATTGAGTCAAACAAAACAAAACAAAAAACCCCCAAAACTAACTGTGAGAATGTATCTTTTGACTAAAACCAGAAGCATTTGGAGGAGGTGGCAAATGGTATGCCTGTGTTTTTTTTTTTTGCCACACTTACCTTTTCTATATCATTGAGTTTGTGGCTATTAAATAATTTTAAGTTCTTTTTGATTTCTAGAAGCAGATATCATAGAAATATATATTTGTATAGGTCAAGTAAGAGAATGAGAAAGTCAAAAGGTATCTTTCTCAGATGATACAAGTCAGCTCAAATAGTTTTTAAAAATTATTCCAACAGTGTTTGGAGAGATGGTTTTTGTCCATGTTGTAAGGAAATAGCTATAACTTTCTTAAGCTAAGTTTATTAACACTCCATTCAACTTAATACCTTCAATATTTAAAGAAAAGGGGCATCCACAGATTTTTGAGCAGATTTAGAAAAAGGTAAGTTATGAGGTTTAAAAAAGATCAATATAGGAGGACTGAGAGTTCTGTTTATAAAACTTTTTGCATTGTTTAGACTTTTTCATTAGGGTGAAGACTAACACATAGGTCACTTTCTTGACTGATGTGGGAGAACATGCCATCCATTCTTCTATTCATTCATCAATATATGCATACATTTATTTATTTAGCAAGGATTTATATACTGTCCACTATATTCTCATACTGTGCTAGTGGTTAGTATATGTTTGATATATGGCTATCATACATAGTGGCTAGCATAATATATATGTATTTGAATAAGACTGGTAGTGTTGATGATCTATAGTTATTTACATTCAATAAAGGAAAAACTGATCATATACATATAAAACATAAAAGAAAATTATTCCTGATTGTGATTACTATGATGATGTTAATAAGAAAGATTATTTTGTAGAAGATAATCAATAAAGGGCTTTGTGAAATATAACATTTGGGCCAGGTGTGGTGGCTCACATCTGTAATCCTAACACTCTGTGAGGCCGAGGTGGGCGAGTTGCTTGAGTTCAAGAGTTCAAGACCAGCCTAAGCTAGAGCAAGACCCCATCTCTACTGAAAATAGAAAAAAAACTAGCCCAGCATTGTGGTGAGAGCCTTTAGTCCCAACTACTTGGGAGGCTGATACAAGAGGATCTCTTGAGCCCAAGAGTTTGAGGTTCCTGTGAGCTATAACAATTCCATGGCACTCTACCCAGGCTGATAGAGTGAGACTCTATTATCTAAAAACAAATAAAATAACATTTGATTTGATATTATATGAGAGGTTGAAGCAACTTATTGAGACAGTAAGATAAGAGTCCTTAACATGAAAAAGGGTTTGGATCTTTTAGAGAGAACACAAAGGTAGCTGTGAAGGTGTAACATAATAGAGGAAAGTAAGTGAGTTAAGGGATTTGTTATGAAATGATACTGGAAATAAGGTCACTTCTTCTATTGATGTGGCAAAACATGACTTCCATTCTTTTATTCATTCATTAATCTATTCATAAATGCATTCATTTATTCATTTAGGAAGGAGCATCACAGGCCAAGACAAAATATTTGGGTTTTATCTGAAAGCCCTGAAAACTTTTAAGCTCAGAAGTGAAATTATTTGATTTATATATTTTAAATGTCATGATTATTATTCAGAGAATTAACTATTTGGCTCATGAGGCAACCAGGGAAACATGTTAGGAAGCTATTTCAATAATCTAGGTGATAGTGTAGTGGTAGAAATAGAAAGAAAAGATTGCGTTTGAGATATGTATTTTAGGGAAAATTGTAGGGAAAGAATTTTAGCAAAAAAGGAAGAAGAAAGAATTCATTTAAATTTTGGTTTCCAGATTTGGTTTCCTGGATAATAATCTGTGCATTATACAGCCTTTTATACCATCAAGAAAGGCTAAGACAGGAAAATGTATGACACATAAGGAAAGAGAACAGAATAAGAGTTCCAGTGAAGTAGTGTTTTAGTGTTCAAAACGGTTATTTTTAAAAGGTGTTTGGAACTTAGAAGTCCATTAAAGGCATCAAAAATGAGCTCAAAGTTGGTATAGAAAAGAGAGATTGATGTAAACTATCCTGAAAAATAGCAGCAGATAGGTAGGAGGAAAGGGAGAGACTTACAGAGCCTGGAAATTCAAAAGAAAAGAATGTTCTATGATGGATAAAGCAGTCAGCTGTATCAAATGTTGCACAAATTCAATATTAAAGATGAAAGCCTATGTGCAATAAATAAAATTTGTCAGTTTTATAGAAAGCAAGCTTGACTTCACTATACTTCATAAAAGACAAAAGTTCTCATTTATTTAATATTTGCCTAATTCTAAAATAAGTTGTCTTGATAGATATAATAGCAAGTTTCTTGGCTAGAAATTTTGGAAAAAGAAAAGAATCACTAAAAACTTCATTAGAAATTAGCATATTGGCTAGGTATGGCCACTCAGGCCTGTGAAATCCTAGTGCTTTGGGAGGCTGAAGGAGGATGGCTTAAGGCAAGGAGTTCAAGACCAGCATGCACAACATGGTGAGACCTTCCTCTCTACAAAAATAGAAAAAATTACCACATGTGGTTTACCTACTCATGTCTCAACTACTCATGAGGCTAATGCAGGAGAATTTCTTGAGCTTAGGATTTTGAGGATGCTGTGAACAATGATGACGTTACTCTAGCTGGGAAAACAGAGTGAGAAACTGTCTCAACAATGACAACAACAAAAAGAAAGGTGCACGGTGTCTGAAGAATCCTCAAAGAGCTAAAAGTAAACATTCAGTGTCATCCTTCAACCCCCTTACTAGGTATTTACCAATAAGAAAAAAATCATTTTACATAGAGACATTTGGACTAGATTGTTTATCATAGCTCAATTTACAATGGCCAACATGTGAAATCAACCCAAGTGTCCATCAATCCTTGACTGGACTAATAAACTGTGGTATATGTAAATATATTCTGTGTATCATAAGAATGGAAAAACAAGCATCCAATGTACTCAATACTAATATGAAACCAGTAGATAAACAACTATACCCCCCACATGAGAGAAAAACACAATTAAATTCCAGTTGTGGAGGAAGGGAGAAGGGAGAGGGATTGGTTAGCTCTTACTTAATGGGCACAATGTAATGGTGATGCAGGTTTCCCCCATTCAGGGCTGGATAAATGCCCCTGTTTTCCAGGCCTAAACAGACTTTTTCTTTCCAAACTGCACTATCTGAATACAAGCAAGACAGGCAAAAAGTGTTTTTCTAGTATTTCATGTAAGCTGTGCCTCTTCGGGAGTTGACTCCCTACCACTTTTGCCAGGAGCTGAAGGACTACATTTATTTGTTAATACACTCCTTTATTTGCTAATCAACATTGAAGTCTGCCAAATTCTGACCAAATGTAATTCTCAAGATCTCCCTATTTACAAAATTATATACCCTCCTAGACAAAAGACCCATGAGGGGCTTCCCACTTTGGTCTCCCCCTCCCCATAGACTCTGGTGCCTTTCATTCCTTCTATTCCTTTCCATGGAATAAATCCTACCTTATCACTGATGACTGTGGTCCAGTCCACAGGTTCATTTTTTGAATCTCTGAAAACAAGGACCTACTGTAGAAAGAAATTCCGTTAACAAGGGTATACAGTATACCTCCTGGGTGAAAAGCTCAACTGCAACTTGAACAATACCTAACAAACACAAGCAATGTAACCTAATCATTTATATGCCCATATTAATCTGAAAATTAAAAAAAATTAAAAACTAAAAAGGGAAACTAGCATATAAACTGCCCTTCTGTATAACAATGAAGATACATGATTACTTTCTTTAAGAAAAAACAACATTGGCTTAGCACCTGTGGCTCAAGTGGCTAAGGTGCCAGCTACATACACCTAAGGTGGTGGGTTCAAATCCAGTCTGGGCCCACCAACAACAATGATGGCTGCACCCAAAAAATAGCTGGGCGTTGTGGCAGGCGCCAGTGGTCCCAGCTACTTGGGAGGCTGAGGCAGGAGACTCGCTTGAGCCCAGGAGTTGGAGGTTGCTGTGAGCTATGATGCCATGGCACTGTACCTAGGGGAATAGCTTGAGGTGCTGTCTCAAAAAAAAAAAAAAAAAAAAAAAGAAAAGAAAGAAAGAAACAACAACATAAGTGTTTAAAGAAGATAAAATAGCAAATTCTTATATGAAACTATAATCTCTATGTCAAAAAATTTTATAACAAACACATCATAGGGAAGAAAAATCACAGGTTCCTCCCTGGATCTCCTGCCATACAAAAAAAAAAAAAAAAATAGAAATAGAAAAGATACCAGAATTCCAAGTCCAGTTATAATGTAAGAGAATAAAATTGAATTGAGGGTTCCAGATTAGGAATGAAAGAGGAGAAGAGAAACTCACCTCTACTGGAGGGTTAACCTTAAGAAAAATAATCTAATTTTAAGTTTAGAGAAGTATCCTTTAATTATATATTGCATATTTATATATTTGATTATTCTGTTAATTTTAACAAGTAATGAATACAGTAACAGAATTCAAATTGATCGACTCAAAAATCTGGCATTTTGCAAAGCTCCCCTTTGAAATCCTCCTTGAAAAAGTATTCTGTAACCATGACAAGATCATGAATTGAACCATAAATTTACTCCATGTTTAATTTAAAACAAAATTTGTACCTCGTAAAGAATAGAAGCTACAACTTTTAGTTTTGTATAGCAGTTTAAATAATTTATAACTATCTTCAGGCAGTTGCAACACTTGAAATTAAATAGGAAATAAAATTACTCCCAGTAGATAGTGAAAGTTGATGTTAGAAATACGTTTTAAAATGAGCACACAAATCGTTAATACTATTATCATGTACACTGCTCAACGGCTGTGACCTCATTATAAATCCTCACCACATTTCTCAGAATACTACTCTAATCTCTTGAGTATGGTGCTTCTAGAATCTCGTATCTATCCCATGGACTAATATAATATCATATATATCATGTTAAAACCCATTTTCACATTATTCCAGACAATAAAACAAATCTTAGTGTTTGTAGCCAAATTTACTCAGTATGGTACAGGTTTACTATGTGCCAGGACCTATGCTCAAAGCAATGAAGATGAGCACAGCCAGCTGGTTCTCTGCCTTTGTGCATGTAGTTCACAGGGTAAGAGGTAAGACTGGCATTCATTTCCCAACACACACGAATTTGTGCTTAGTTTTATG
>NW_003852479.1:1694450-1728671 GCF_000181295.1 Otolemur garnettii
CTCCCTCCCCCCTCCCCATATTCTTAGGCTATTTGGTTATAGCTTTCATATAAAAAGGTTTAAATTAGTTTCATAATAGGCATTTTTGTCTCCCTCTTAGCACTGAAGGAAACTCTTCTTTATGTAGACCTTTCTCAGTGGGTAATGATCATTATTAGATACCACAAACATCTGGCATGGTGGGCAGGATCCAGCTATCCCTAATGACACTTTCAGATCATGCAAATCCAATTCAAAACACCAAAACACTCTGCACATTGATTTGGGGCACCTGGCTACAACACCAGCTTCAGGGGTTCTTTGCTATTTCACTGACAGCCTTACCTGTATTATCATTTTCTCCACCCTCTGCAAGGTTTGCAACTTTTCTGAGAATTGTCTATCACTCACCTAAAGTTACTGTAAGCTCCTAATTCTTTGCCTTCTTTAATGACCTTCACATATGTTTAACGTAACAGAAACGGTCATTAGCCATGGCCTAAGCTCACTTCTGTCCCAGAGTTTGTTTCACCACTGTCATGCTGTTACCTGAGCCAATACTGATGGGATTTCCTATAACTCTTCTCTCTTTTTATGTTCTCACATTCAATAATCCAGCTTTGAATCTGAACATTTATGATTTTCATTTACTCACTGTCACTTCCCTAGACCATGCCACCATAATCATTAATATAGCAATTCTACTCAAAATACTCAGTAGAAGAAGTTACGTATTCAGTCAAGTTCTCGGCTCTCCCACTATATTAAAAATATTGGTTTTATGCAATTATTCTACTGCACTAAAAATGCCATGGGGTACTTTATCATGGTCCCATATCTTTCCAGAAAGCACTACATATACATGATAATAATTATGTTCCTTTGAAAGTCACCAGGTTATGGAATATAAAATGTGAGGAAAACACAAAGCATGGGCAGTGACATAAATACTTTCTAAACATTGCTTTCCACATAGCTTAATTGTAGTTTAGCATCTATAAAACACTTAGCATTTCTGTTTTCCAGTATTTTAGCAATGAAACTACAGCAAAATTGTAATGATTATTTTTATGCAGTGAGTGCTTATCATTTGCTGTCTTTTACTAAGCTAGTCATAGCTGTCTGCAATAACTTAAACTGGAGGCCAGGAGATCCCAACACTGACTGTTATGTCATGAGGAATGCAGAAATGTAGTGTCTGTGTCAGATAATTCCAGATTTCAGGTCCAAGTCAACCAAAAATTATAGACTGAGAATGACTAAGTGTTTCGCGAGAAGTTAAGTATTATGTACATGTCTATATGACATTCAGAGTTTTGATGTGGGGGTTACAATTCAGGAGATGGACACTCCTGGCCCCCCGATATGTTATGGAGAGATTGGCCAACATGTGGCTGTTTCTCTGCTGGTGTGGAGTGCAATGCACCATGTTGTAGGCTGTATTTCTGCTCATAGAGTGATAGTAATTGCTTTTCTAACTCGGTGATATAAAACCAGCACCAAAATGTCATCAGGTATAGATATTTTGCTAATAACTCATTGTTCTTTCTTTCCAAGTACAGAATTTGTCATTAAATTTCGTATATTCCTTCTTGGATTAATGAGATTTGTTTGTATTTCTGAGAGGAGTAACAATTCTGTGGTTTTGAGCATTTCTCTTTTTGGAGAAGGTTCTGTATTTTCTTGTGCTTAGGGGAGAAAAAGAGCTCAATTGATGTATCATACATTATCATATTTTCTTAAAAATAACGTAAACCCTTTGTTGCTTTTATGCCATGGTTGACAGGTTTCGTAACAGAAAATGCACAAAGCCATGGAGACAAGTGGATACTCCCAATAAACAAATCAAATTTACAGATAGTTATAATTTTACTTAACTCACAAATTTAATTTTTTTAAATGTTTGTTCAAAACCACTGACTTGTCATAGAATGTTGTATGTTATTATTTATCCCAATGTAAGTCTCAGAAAAGTCAATATTGTCACCCAGGTCCCTGAGTACAGTATCATTTGTTTTCACTCCTGCCTTTCAGCATCCTGGTGGGTTAAGGAGTTTCCTTACATGTCATTATAAACATTGCCTGAATATTAAATTATGGAATTACAGAACAAGGAGAAATCTTAGGTTCTTTTCAGTAGATAAAGTTGGTCACCACAACATTTAAGGAAGAATAATCTCCTCACCAGAATGTAAAACAGCATTTTAAAAAAAGAGTAACTTTGTAAGCCAGCATAGGGGTAGGGGAATAGCTTATAACCTGTTTTGTTTTCTTTTTCTTTTTTTTTTTTAATTAAGTCATAAATATATAAATCATGTATACATTTATGCACTTATGGGGTACAATGTGCTGATTTTATATACAATTTGGAACGCTTACATCAAACTGGTTACATAGCCTTCACCTCACTTACTTAAATATCGCATTAAGACATTTATACATGGGGTGGCGCCTGTGGCTCAAGGAGTAGGGTGCTGGCCCCATATACTGGGGGTGGCAAGTTCAAACCTGGCCCCAGCCAAAAACTGCAAAAAAAAAAAAAGGCATTTATACATGTCAAATATATTATAACCTTTTTTGGAAGCTTGATGTGAGCTCACCTTTTCTGTGACGTAGGTGAGTCACAGAACAATACAGTGAAGCTCACTTCAGAAGAGGAGAAAATATTCTAGAGTCAAAATCTGATTAGTCTTGCAGTTGGCAACGTGCAACCAGAGTCCTGCACAAAAAGTTGGACAACACCTAAGGTAGAATTATAGAACTTGCTGAGCTATTCTACTACATTAATGCAGGCATGGAACATTCTTTTCAACATTTTAAACCAACCAACACGTCTTGAATACCTGTAATTTCGCCAATGAAAATTCAATTCTGACTTCAGTTATGCAGATTAATCAGCTCCTAATTTTACCAATGCCATTCCCTTCTGATCTACACCTGGTTAATTAGCTTCTGATTAATAGCTCAGACCTTTCTAGTGCATTTAACTATAACATTATATTATCTATATTTAAATATATTAAGTCAATTGCTTGTAACATAATGGCTATATTTGTCTCTTTTAAAATAGTAAATTTGTGAGATAAATAATGAGAAAGTTGATCTTCTTCACCATCTCGTAGGCACATAAAAGATACTGTGCTTGTATTTTTGTGTGTCTCTTTGCCCAATCTCAAGTGGGAGAGGGAAAGTCAGCTTTTGCATTTACCCACAGTTAGACACATGGAGGGTTCTCAGCTCTCATTAGTTACTCTTGTGGTACCAAATTAGCTCCATGTGCAGAGTCCCTAGTTTAATTTGAAATGCCTAACAGTTATTTATTGAGTGAAATCAATAAGACTGAAGTGGATCTCTTTTTTTTAACTTTGTGTTTTATGACTAAGGAAGTCGAGTGCAATAATCTGTATTCCTTTAGTAGTATAATAATTAAAAGCACTCAGTATTTTTTTTTTTTTGAGACAGAGTCTCATTTTGTTGCCCTTGGTAGAGTGCTGTGGCATCACAGCTCACAGCAACCTCCAACTCCTGGGCCTAGGTGATTCTCTTGCCTCAGCCTCCCGAGTAGCTGGGACCACAGGCACCTGCCACAACACCCGGCTAAACACTCAGTATTTTTCTCGCTCTCTATTCCCATCATGTTTATTTTTTCATGCATAAAGTAACTAGAGTGTTGATAAAATTTCTCTCTTATGTGAAATATTTAAGGAAGGGCAAGTAAATTTCCAATAATTCAGAAGAAGTTAAATAATTCTTTTATATATTTCTATAAATTTGTCAGGTCATGTAACCTGTAACCCTGTTTTAAAAGATTAAACTGTGATAACAAAAAGTGATATAATGTTTAGTGAATGAAGCAAATTTCAAATCATATATACATAATCTCTGTTATCCTAATTCAGATAGATCATCTTTTAGTCATAATCTAGAGCAGTGCTTCTTAAATTTATTCTAAGGACCCTTAAGGGTTCATAGGACTCTTCGATTACATGGGAAAACAATTATGTATAAAAGTTCATTCAAAGTGGAAGACAGATGAGACTCATGAGTTTTAAAATGACATTATTCAAAAGGTTCAGATATTTAAAAAATGTTAGACTCCACATAGCAACTAATTATGAAAGAAACACCATTTTTGAATTGTGACATAGTATTAAAAGAATATTCTTAATTCTAAAAAAACTTTAAATTACTCCTTGTTTTGCCAACTACATATCTATATGAGACTGAATTTTCTCTTTATATTTTTCAAAAATGGCATACAACAATTTGAATACATAAGAAAATATGAAAATTCAAAAGTCTTTAGTAATTGAGATAATAAGAGATTTATCAGAACCAAAAATACCACTCTCTCTCTATATATATACACATATATACACACACATATACATATACATATATATTTATATATATTTTGGTTTTTTTGGTTATTACTTTTAATTAACATGTTTATTTTAGCATTTCAAAGTAAGAAAGGGATCTGGTAACCAAGTGGTTTAGAACCAGTGACATTGAATATCTATTGCAAATTTCACAGGTATAACACAGTTTGTAGATCCTTGTTGTAGAAAACAATGCATATGAAAAAAGACAAATATTTATGTAGTGATCATCTTCATCTATAGCTGAGTTTGCAATATTTAAAATGCTGTTTTAAATTTTTAAAATAGTACATTAACATAAAACTCCTCAGAATCGAGAGTACTGAATAGTTATATGTTCAGACACAGATTTAGTACTACAAAGGTAAGTGCAATTTTTTATTAAATCATTATTCTTAGTAAGGCTATTACAAAAGTCTAATTAATGTAGTTTCCATGTATAATGCATGTTTTTTTTGCCCAAATTTTTGATAGAAAAATAAGAACACATGTTATACATGGGTAATATGTTTTTGTTAGCAGCATATAAAATCTCTTGGACCTTGTCTTTGTTCTTGTATTTTGTAATTATTTGTAGCATAACATTTCTTGTACCATAGTATATTTTTTAAAAAGTGAAAATTCCTTTATAATACAAAAGTACTTAAATATTTAAAAAAATGAAAATTTGAATTAAAGAACTGAAGTGTAAGATTCTTTTCCTGAAAGTTTGGGCCCAAAACACGGGTGTGCATAATATATAATGGCACATTATACGTGGCAAAATACAGTAAATTATAGCAACCAGGAAAACATTTAATTTTGGAATAATATAAGCTTATCATTACCAACTATCTTTTTCAGTCCAAAACACATATGCATTTGTTGGTTCCCACAAAATGTTTTCAGTAATACTTAGTTAATATCAAGTATTTATATAAAAAGGAAATGTAAGTCCAAATGACAATTGATTTAGCTCATTTTTTCTTTTAATAATTAATGGGGTAAGTAAAATAGATCTTAATTTTATGCCTAAAATATGCTAAACATTTGTTTCTGCTAAGGTTTCAAAGAATAAAGCATATTATAAATACTTCAGGGACTCAAATCCTATTGCATAAACACAAATAAAAGTGTCTCATAGAAGCACATCAGTGGAAAGTATCTGTTATTTAAAACCATCACTGATATCTGAAATCTCCATTTCTACTAAAATATCATAAGCTTTCTCTGTCATAGATGTTTTTAGTTTAACTATATAACCTAATAAGCTTCATCAAACTCAGCATAAAAAATATCACCCTTTATCTTGAAATAATTAGTTACAAGACTTCTTGCCAAACTTCTTGGTTTAAAAAATGCATGAGGATTTTAGGATCAGAAGGGGAAAATAAGTCATAAAGAAGCTAATGCAGCAAAATAACTTTACTTTACTTTATTATAAATGCAAACAGCTTATTTCGATGGTATTTGGGCCCAAACGTTCTGGTATTTACAGAAACTGGAAACAGGGGGTAAGCAGTGGTGGGTATCCCACGCTGAGCAAGAGGGGCTTATGCAGCCCAGTAGCTACAGGCAATCACAAAATATCAAATTTTCCACCTACATTTGCTATAAATTCCATGCTATATAAATCTCTAAAATCTTTAACATGACCCCAGGTGATTTAATTATAGAATATGCATAAAGTGATAAGAGAATAAGAAGGAAACATATACATTTTTACATTTAGAGAAAAATTCAAATTGAAAATAGTATTTCTCTTCTATTTTGTGGTATGGATAGTTTGAGGATATGAAGATACTTGAAACATGACAGTCATAAAAGTGGGGATGTTTATTAAAAGATGAAAGAAAAGACTGTGTAGATGGGAGTTTTGAAAGTACATGGATTGAATCTTTGGCTAATAAACTCATGAAAAAATTCTCAACACCTCTAACCATTAGGAAAATGCAAATCAAAACCAAAATGAGGTGTAACCTATTTCCACTGAGAATGCCTTGTATTAAAAAATCTCAGTACACCAGATGCTGGTGTGGGTGCAGAAAGGAAGGAACTTATGTACACCATTGGTTGAACTGCAAACTAATACAACCTCTATGGAAAATTGTATGAAGATACCTCAAAGAACTAAAAATAGATCTACCCTTTGATCCAGCAATACCACTGCTGGGTATATATCCAAAGGGGAATTTTTTTTTTTTAAGAGATAGAGTCTCACTTTGTCACCCTTGGTAGAGTGCTATGGCATCACAGCTCACAGCAACCTTCAACTCCTGGGCTTAGGTGATTCTCTTGCCTCAGCCTCCCAAGTAGCTGGGACTACAGGTGCCCACCACAACACCCGGCTACTTTTTAAAAAATCTTTTTATAAAAAGGACGCCTGCACTCGAATGTTTACAGCAGCACATTTAAGAATCGCAAAGTAATTGAAACAACCCAAGTGCCCCCCAATACAGGCGTAGATTAATAAAATGTAGAAAAATCCAGTAAATTCTCTGGGGTCACCACTTTATAGAATAGGAACATTCAGCACACAGAGAACTTACTTAAAATATCTTTACATAACTTTTATTGAAAATTTTTTCATTTTTATCACCCTGCAAATCAATTTCCCTTTAAATTGAAAATCTTATAAGGGGAAAAAAATACCATGTGTTTTGAAGATAACCATCTAAAGAGAACTTGGGAAAAATAGAAAGTGAAAAGGTATCCGGGTGATCATTTTTAGCAAAATAATAAAAAGAAGATTACACTTCATATAACTATAGAAAGAAAATCTCAGTCATCTATATGCAAACTGTATTGATGTTTGACTGTTAGGCTGTTTCTATCTGACTCTGTTGAACATGCAGTCAGCAGAAATAAAGACTAATTCTATTGTACATGCATGTGACAATATCACAAGGATATAGACTATTTTTTAGCTAAGGCAATGTTTTTTCCAATGTTCAATTTTTAAATATACAAATCAATTGTAAATCTGCTCTTATTACTTCGAAAGAGAAAACCATTAACATTCTTTTTAGCCTCTGATTGATGTGATTGAAACACAATAACATATCTATTCATCTTGTTCTTGAAGTTGTGCTATACACAAGCTGAGTATGTAAATAAACATTTTATACACTCCATAGTGTATTTTTTTTTTTATCAGCTCCTTTGCAATTTTATGCTCTGCAGTCTCAGAATTACCACAATGTCATACTTGATAATGTACAAACCACCAAGTCGCTTGACCACTCTGGCTAACTACTCATAACGTAATTGCAGGAAGCTATAAGTTTACCTAGAGGATTTGGAGTTACAAGATCATCTTTGATTAAATGGCTCATTTTAGGCTGTCCACAACTCTTTGAAACACGGACTTTATTAGCTAGATATTATCATTCTACTGAACTCATGAGGATGAAGTCAATTACCTGTGTAGAAGGTGAAGTAAGTGTGTTTTTGCCTACCTGGGAAGCTATCTGAAACGAGAGGGGGTCGCCTGCCTGCTGAGCAGAAGAGACACTTTCTCTCTACATTGATACACACAGGAGGAAGCTTTGAGTAGCTGGTAGAAGTTGGCCCGTAGCAATGAAGGCAGGACCTGAAGGACCACAGAGTTTGCATGTGCAAATATTCTATAGTCTTATTGTGACAAAAATGTTGATTTCTCAGGTCATGCCCTGAATAGGATAAAGAGCAGGACAAGGTTTCAGACAGGACAGATATATTTCACGTTCCCCTAATCCTATACTACTACTTTGGTTTTAGTTATTTCCTCATCTTTTTAATACCTAAGCTAGCTTAGCTTTGTTAGGTGAACCATTAGGCTAACCAGTGGATACGATTTGCTGCAATACTCTACATCTCAGTAGATTGACACAGCAAATCAGTCTTCTCTGTATACAGATTCCAATGTAAGTGTTCGCAGTAGAGTGGCTCCCTTCCATGGAGCCACTAGGCCATCTGTAGATCCTTTCATTTGAGAATACCAGCCTCGAAATGCAACTCTCAAGGTCACTGAGGAAGGAGAGGGTAAAGATTATGCCTAGGAGATTGCTCCTTCTTGTGTCAGGTGTAGAAAAGGCACACCTGGCTGTGGGTTGTATTCCTCCTGCGCTCTGTGGCTGTTTCTGTGCCCTGTCGAGATGCAGGGTGCAGAGCAATTAGAGGGAAAATGGAATTGCCTTTAAACACATGTGTATCAAGGGAACAAGAAACTTGGGTCCAGCTTAAAGTTGCAGATCATAAGACACAAAGCAAACTTCTGAGAGTGAGCAGGCCTGGGGCAGACAAATAGGACAAAGCCTCACAGAAATACACAGTCTAAGGGGTGACAGCTATCTTCTCTTCTCCAGACCTTAAGTGTTCATTCAGGGCAGTTTTATGTAAACGCCAACACTCTGTTTATTTGTTTCTTACTTTTAACATTTTTTTGTTATGGCATTGAAAGCATTATATGTTACCAAGATAATAGAAATGTATTGATAAAATTAAAGAGCGTATTTTCAAAGTGATTTTTTCATGAACTATTATTATTCAAACATGAAAAATAGTTCACGATCGTGACATTTATATTTAATAATCAATACTATGCAAAATTGCTTTATATTTTATTCACATAATATTTTAATGGTTTATGCTAAATATTTATTAGTTAATGGTATTCATTTTTATGGATTATTTTAATGCATTTAAATATTTCTGTTATGTCATTTTATTTTTGTTTCCATTTAGATTCAAAATATGATATTGCATTTTATTAAAGTACCACTAAAAGTAAAAGGAGCTTCAATGAGGATATAGGAATTGCCTATATTCAATTAATTTCCATAGAATATCACATGTGACTTTAGTAAATATGATCAGAGAAAAAAAGACTGTATAATTTTAAAATTTAAACAATGAGGAAATGATCGAAAAAATCACCATGTTTGTGAAATTTTATACTATCTTAAACTTTTATTCTAGACATTCGTCATTTTCTAATAATTAAATGGTTCATTGTAGTAACAATACTAAACTACATTTTTAAGTTTTTAAGATTCATTGCTGGTGTTCTTTTTGGAATAGAATATATGCTTATTTGAGTGGTTTGGGGTATTTTTCAGACTACCTTTATCATTGAGATGGATAATTAAAATATCACAACTTGGCCAGTACTTCATGTTAGAAACGCATTGCATCCACTTTTACTCATGTATTTAACGAAGATTTAATGGGTAATTTCTTTTTTTTTTTTTTTTGAATGGTAACTATGTACATTGATGCACTTCTAGGGTACAGTGTGGGGTTTTCACATGCAATCCGAAATACTTCCATCAAATCGGTCAACACAGCCTTCATGTCATTTTCTCAGTTATTGTTTTAAAACATTCATATTCTACTCTTAGAAAGATTCACTTGTACCCCTGTAAAATAAACCTCAGAAGTGATCCCTCCAATCCCCCTCCCTCCACCCATTCTCCCCTCCCTTCTCCCTCCCCCCTCCCCATATTCTTAGGCTATTTGGTTATAGCTTTCAATTGTTTGTTTTTCAACAAACTCAGAACACTGTTATACAGTGAGCCAGGTGATTTCAGTGACGAACCAGAAATGGTCCATTTTCTATGATGCTTGCATTGGTTTGTATTGCTACACATTGCTGTTTGTTTCATACATTTTAAAATATATACCAGTCTATCAGGGGATGTTTTCAAAAATCTCTACAAATAATTAAGATTCATAAAATCATGTAGAAGAGAAAGTCATATCTAAAACTTTCTATCAAACTAAAATGTTATCACCATTTAAGTATTATTCTGAGGTCTAATTTTGTAAATTGTCTTTGCCTGTTTTTGGACATCCTATAAATGGAACAATCCCAATCCATACTCTTTGTGTTGACATCTTTTCATTCAGCATAGTGAGTTTTTTTATTACTATGTTGAATTCCACTATGTAAACATAAAATAATTTTGTATCGATTCTATTGTTCTACTGGTGATGATCATTTTTGTGGTTTCCCTTTTTAGTATTATGAATTAAACTTCTCTAACCAAACAAACATGCTATAAGTTTTGCATTGGTTCAAAATACTTGCTCTATGTCATTTATGTAGCTAAGACCCAGATGATAGCAACAATAATGAGAATCATGAATATTTAAGGTTTAATATGAATCCATTTTCTGCAAATCTCCTTTCATACAACATCGACATCGTTATCAATTTCTTCTTTAAAGAACTCAACTACTTAGAACTTCCTGTTGTTTAGTTTTTACTCATTCATATTTTAGAAATAAGCAAAAGAAACCCACTTGAGGATGAAGTAAGGAAGAATTCTTACAGTGCTGGGTGAGCATTTTCAAAAGTTTAGCATTTAATATCTAGAACGTTAGTGAAATTACATGCTTTATCTTAGTCATTCTCTGAGATGAAGGGTGTAAAATTTTCTAAAAATAATTATAATGTTTGAATATTATCAAAATACTTAGTTCAACATAATCATAAAGTGAAAAATTAACATATGTACACAACAGAAGGAAATTGTATGTAAAAATTTATGAAAGGCACCAGTTCTTGGGAGGGCAACTCAATCCTGAAGCCTCCTCTTCCCATGCCCTTTATCTAAGACCCAGCACTTACCCTTCCTGATATCTTCCTCAAAGAAAAATTCTCACATATGCCCAAGGAGGCCTGCCTAAAGATATTCATTGAAATATTGTCTGCGATACCCTAGAAGGTAAGCCACGTGCACACAGAGAATTTGTGTGCTCACAGGTATTGACCCTGTGTGAGGATTCACAGGAGATACTTGTCCATATTGTAAAGTAATGCCACAGACTGGCTCTGCCACAGAACAGAGATTGTTCTGTTCACTGTTTTGAGACTAAGAAATCCAAGATCAAGGCACTGTTATCTTGTGAGGCTTTCTTCCTGCATCATGACATAATGATAAGGGGAAGGGTAAAAAGAGAGCCCATTTCTGAAAGCTCTTTTATTACCATGTTAAACCCATCTGTGAGGGTGGAGCCCCCATAGCCTAATTACCTCTCAAAGGTCCCAACTCTCTCTCCTGTTACAATGACTGTGAAATTACAACATGAGCCTCTGAGGGGACCAATTTCAAATCATAGCAGTGCTTATGAATATTTATAATATAAACTATACTGCAGGAATTTGAAAGAATGAGTTACAACTAAGGTTATGGCACCTACTTTTTTGTTGTAAAAACAACACGCTATAAAAGCTCCTTTACTAGCAAAATTTTAAGTTTGCAGTACAATATTGTTAACTCTATGTGAATTGTTGTCAAGAAGATCTGTAGAACTCTTTTACCTTGCACGACCTAAGCTGTACAGCCATCACACACCATCATCTCATTCCTCCCTTCTCCTGGTCCCTCGCAACCACTATTCTATTTTCGGCTGCTAGGAGTTTTACTACTTTAGGTCCTGCCTATAAATGAAATCACACCATATTTGTCCTTCTATAACTGGCTCGTTTCAGTTAGCATAGTATTTTCAAGTCCATCCATGTCATAGAGTAGCACAGCCGGGTTCCAAACAGGTCACAGAGCAGTACTGGTCCATGCCTGGGGGTGGAGGACTGCAATTGTAGAATATGACACAGTTTCTTTCTTTTTCAAGGCTCAGTGATATTTCATTGTATTTATCACATTTTCTTCGTTCATTCTTCCACCAGTGGAGATTTAGGGGGCTTCCATGTCTTCCCAACTGTGAATAATGCTTCGGTGAACATAGGTTTTACAATAAATCCTTTCAAGATCTTGTTTTTACTTCCCTAGGATATATGCCAAGAAGTGGAATTGGTTGATCATATTGCAATTCTATTTTTATTTTTCTTGAAGACCATAAATACCATTTTATATTCTTACTGATAGTGTACAAAGGCTCCAATTTCTCTACACCATAGGTAACACTTATTTTCTTGCTTTGTTAGTTTGTCTGTTTTAAAATGGCTATGCTAACAGGTCTGAGGTGATATCTAGTGTGGTTTTGATTTGTATTTCCTTGATAATTTACCAATGTTCACCATTATTTTCATACACCTATTGTCCATTTGTATGTATTTTTTAGAGAAATACCTATTTATGTGCTTTTGCCATTTTTTAATTTCTTTCTTTCTTTCTTTCCTTCCTTCTTTTTGTTACTGAGTTAGAAGAGTTCTTTATATATTTGCATATTAACCCCCGATCAGATACATGGTTTACCAAAGCTTCTTTCCTATTTCATAGGTTGTCTGATTGATCTTTCTTTTCTACTGCCCTTCCCTTTGCTGTGCAGAGCTCTTTAGTTGGATGTAGTCCACCCTGTCCCTGTTTGCTTTTATTGCCTGTACATTTGGTGTCATACAAAAAAATATCTCCAAGACCAGTGTTATGAAGCTTTTCAATTATACTTTATTTTTCCAGGAGTTTTATAGTTTTAGGTCTTATGTTAATCTATTTTGAATTTCTTTTCATGTATGATGTCAAAAGGATTAAATTTCATTATTTTTGCATCTGGAAATCTAACTTACCCAACACTTTTGTGGAAGAGACAATTCTTTCTTCTGTGTTTAGTCTTGTCCCCCTTGTCAGAAGTAATCTGACTGCACGATAGTCTTTGGCTTCTACACAGGCTCTGTTCTGCTCATTCATCTGTGTGTCTGTCTTTATGCCACTATCACACTGTTCTGTTTACTGTAGCCATGAACTATCTTTCAAAGACAGGAAGTCTGAAGCTTCTAGCTTTGTTCTTCTTTTTCAAGTCTATTTGGCTATTTGGGATCCCTTATGGTTCATTTAAATTGTAGGATTATTTTCTATTTCTTAAAAAAAGCCTTTGAGGGGTGGTGCCTGTGGCTCAAAGGAGTAAGCTGCCAGCCCCATATGCCAGAGGTGGCGGGTTCAAACCTAGCCCCGGCCAAAAACTGCAAAAAAAAAAAAGTCTTTGGAATTTTAATAGGAATTGCAAAATCTGTAGATCTCTTTGACTAGTTTTGGCATTTTAACAATATTTTGGTTCCAATTCATAAACACGAAATGTATTTTTATTATTTTATATCTTCTTAATTTCATTCAGTCTCTTATAATTTTTGTTATACAAATCTATTGCTTTCTTAGTTGTTTATTCCTATTTGTTTGATGTTACTTTAAATAAGATTAGTTTTTTAAATTGCTGTGTCAAATTCTTCCTTGTTAGACTAGACTGCTATTATACAATATGGGTAGATTTTTGGATGTTGATTTTGCTCAATTTTTTTTATCAGTTTTAACAAGTTTTCTTGGTGTAATTTTTAGGGTTTTCTACATTAAAGATGATGCCATTTGTACATAAAGATAATTTTACTTCCTTTCTGATTTGGGTGACATTTATTGACTTTTTGTTTGTTTATTTATATAATTGTTCAATCTGAGAGTTTCAGCGCTATCCTGAATAGAATTGCTGGGTATCCTTATGGTGGTCCTTAGAAGAAAATTCTCAGTATTTCACTACTGATGATGGTTTTAGCTGTAGGGTTTCTATATATGGCTTTTTTATTTCATGGTAATTTCTTTCTGTTGTAGATGGTTGAGTGTTTTCATTGTGAAAGTTATTCAGTTTTGTTAAATACTTTTTTGTAACTATTGGTATGTAATTTTTGCCATTTGTCCATATAATGTGGTATATTGTATTAAACTGACTTTTGTATTTTGAATTATCCTTGCATTGTAGAGGTAATGGTCATAGTAGATAATATTCCTAGTGTGCTGTTGAATTAGGTTGTTAGCATTTGTTTGAGGATTTTTCCTCTACATTAATCAGGGCTATTGTTCTATAGTTTTTGTGCAGTGTCTTTGGCTTTTGTGTAGAATAATGCTGACCTTATAAAATAAGTTTGGAAGTGTTTTCTCTCCTCTCAATTCTTTGGAAAATTTGAGAATGATTTATGTGAATTCTTTAAATACTTGATAGAATGCACCATTGAAGCCATCTGGTCCTGGGCTTTTCCTTGATGGGATATTTTTTATTATTAAATCAATCTTCTTACTAGCTATAATTCTGTTCATATTCTCTATTTCTTTGTGAATAATTCTTAGAGGTTGAAATTCCTCCTTTTCTTCCAAGTTATTTAATTCATTGGTGTGTAATTATTGGTAGTATTCTCATATGATCCATTTTGTTTCTGAAGCATCAATTTTAATGTCAACTTTTTCATTTCAAATTTTGAGTCTTTCCTTTTTTTTATTAGTGAATCTGGCAAAGATGTTATCAATTTTGTTGATCTTTTTAAAAAAAAAACTACACAAATTTCACTGATTGTTTTCTAGTGCCCATTTTCTACTGATCTAGCACCAATTTCTGTACTTACCTTTATTGTTTTTTCCATTGGTTAAATGACAACTTATTTGTGATTCTTTCTCCTGTTTATTGAGGTGTATAGTTAGGTTGCTGATATGAGATCTTTCTTTATAGAAATAGGCATTTAACAGTACAAACTTTTCTCTTAGCACTGCTTTTGTTGCATGCCATAAGTTTTAGTATGTTATGTTTTCATTTTCAATTTTCCTCCCAAATTTTCTTTTTTTGTAAGTCTGAAATATTTCAAAATAAAAAGTGAAAATAAATTGAGTATCTAAAGGTACACTTATGTGTTTTAAGATATTGTTATGGCATTGTTTTAGGAAAATTCAATGAAGCGTCTATTCTGTTATATGCTTTGCTGTATTTTCTTTTCCTTTCTTAGATTCAGTTTTAGGAATGTGTGTGTCTACTATTCCAACTATTGAAATAATGCTCTGTCACATCTATCTCATTTTAAGACATAAGTATCACATCCAGCAGCTAATGACAGTCATTGCAGTTTTCAAGTAACCATATTCAAGTATTTCGTTAAAGCCCATATTGTAAGTCTCTCTCCTTGTCTATTAAGTGAGTTTGTGTGTGCACCTAAGGGTGTATGTGTGGAGGGAATAAATATTGGCCACCCCGCAGCATGGAACACTTAAAGCATAGCTGGTGCAATGGAGGATTTGAATTTTAAATTTTATTTAATTTTAGTTGTGTGAAATGTTTTTTTCTTTTAAATGTTAATTAAAGCAGTGCGAAATGTTTTTCTGTTAAGCATAACTTTGGCTAGGATTTCGTTTCACTTTAACTACTATATTACCAAAAATATATTGTGTTGTAACACAAGGATTGGGAGTACACATTATTTCTAGTGTTAAAAATGAACACATCACTGATCTACCCAGTGTCAATGGGATGGTTCAATTAGAACAGCTTTTTCTATGTACATATGTAGTATTTGATATGTTTATTTGGATGCTTTATGAAAATGACATGAATTACAACACTGTCTATGCAAATTATAATTGGTAACACTTATAATTGCATAAAGAAATGAATATGAATTTTTAATATAAATTTTAAATGAAGATAATGTACTGATGTGGAACTAAGTTGCAGAAACTAGAACCATAATGAAACCAGAATGGAAAAGAGACCCTGAAAGAAAATATGTTGTGAATTTGTTATATCAAAGAAAACAATAAGGCTGTTACATTAAAAACTTTTAAAGTAATGGAAAGATATCATGAGGCATTTTCAACCAATACCTAGTGGATTTGTTACATTTTCCCCCACTAATCAAACCAGAAAAATTGCTTGCATGAAATAAAACATTTAAACAGTTTTTGACAGGATCTGAGCTTATAACTTTAACAAACTTTTATTCTTGAATAAAAAGAAACCAATTATAGGAGAAATTATAAAGTAAATCATTATTTCCATTAGTGAATTTTTTTAAATTTTATGAGGAATAGAGAAAAAAGATACCTTACAAATAAAGATCTTCAATTATCTACCAAACAAATGACAATTTTCTGTCAACATTAAAGTTGAGTTTTTTCAAAATTTGAAAAATTGCAAAACTTTTTCTTAAGCTTTATATTAACCGTGCAATAAAAGAAACACTGCACAATTAATATCTTGACTTTTCTCAAGTACTTTCAAATTTACGAAGAATTATTCTAAGTTTGCAGCAGGAACTATAAAATGTGCAGCATAATTTTATCTGTCAGGGTAGAATTTCAGCTAGATAACAAAATTAGCTTCCATCATAACAGATGGTACTCTTTCGTTGTTAGGCCAAAAATTAGGATTTATTGGAATTTCAAAGCAAGAGACTAATGTTCCCCTTCTAGTTTTATTCCATTGTATAACACATATTGAATATATTTGTGCTCAGTCTTCTGAAGCAGACACTTAGAAAAATGTCACGGAGATAAAAGCTAAATTTTTTTTAGTGTGTATGTGCACATGTCACGAATCACCACCAGTTTATGGAACTGTTTACTACAGAAAGAGAAAATAATAAATTTAATGAACTTGTATGCCTTTTCTTTTTTTTTTTGAGATACAATCTCATTCTACTGCCCAAGGCTAGAGTGTTACAGCATCAGCCTAGTTTATAGGAACCTCAAAATCCTGGGCTCAAGTGATCCTCCTGCTTCAGCCTCCCTAGTAACTGGGACTACAGCTGCCCACCACTAAGCCCAGCTAATTTTTCTATTTTTAGTAGAGATGGGATTGTCAGGCTGGCCTTGAACTCCTAAACTCAAGGAATCTTACTGCCTCAGATTAGAGATGTGAGCTACCAGGTTGGGCCTAATCTTGTGTTCTTTGCAGTGTTCATTGGTTGAATCCTGAAAGCGGTTCTTAAAGATTTACTCATTCTGTTAACTTCAGAATTCCCTTGAAACAAGGAAAGCATTGGAAAATATTCAGCAATTAAGACAAAAATCTCTGTGAGATTTATGTTTTCTCATCAATGTTATACATCAATAGAAATTATAAAACATGTATTCTGAAAATGAATTTTTGTAATATAAATCAATAATGATATTACTCGGTTTTCCAATAGGGATCAGTATGCACATTTTATTTGTAATTGCTAATATAATTACATATTTTTAACTCACAATTCTATTATTTTTGACATTAATAAACATTTCAATTCCTATTTATGCATTCATTAGTAAAGGGATAGTTCAGAGAGATGGAGTTTTAAAATTAATATGCTTTTGCTTCAAAATCAGATATAAGAAAAAAACTAATTTTGTAACTATGAAAGAAAAAGATAAATAATTGCTAATTTTTAAAATCAGGAATTAGCATGTTGGGAACAAAATAGGTATGTTAATGTACTTTAGGACTATAAATTTTATAAAATATATAGTCATATTAACTTTTTCCAACAAAGTTTAGCATCTCAATTAAAATGGGATATAAATGTAGATTATTTACCAACAGCTCTCCATGGAATAGTTAAAACAAATACTACACCTAAACAATGTTACATTTATTATGTATTGAAATGATCATATTTAAGATATATCCAGTCGAATAAAATGAATCCTTAAAATTAATTTTACTTGTAACTTTAATGTTTGGGATCTTGTCCATGTCTCAATTTTATACTTTTGTTAAAATTAGCATAAGACAAAAGCCAAAGACATCAACAGCAATTTTAATTAGTTTCATGTGTGATGTTGATTGAGTGGTGTGACCAATTCATCTTTCTAATAGCATGTAACTATGTCAGATTTTTGTAAGGTGTCTTTTGAATTCATTCAGGACCATTAGGTGATCATTTTGAAAGTGTAATCATTTATGTTTCTAATTCAATAACATAATTTTCTTAATATCTTTTTCTGATTCTACAGCTAATTGCTTAAAAATCTCTAATGGCATTTTTTTTTTTTTAGGAATACTATTATTTTTCTTAACTTTTAGTGGCTTTCTCCGACTCTACATTCTTCTACTACTGCATATAATTCTGCAGAAAGCAAGCTTATTCAGAAACACATATGTGATATAGCAGAAAACACTCGGGCCCTGGAAATGACAACTGTGTTGTTCTGCCTTGAGTAATACTGAAGCTCACTAAGGCTCTTGCTTCTCTAATATACTGAAATTGCTATGAGGATTAAATGAGAATATATGTGTGTATATGTGTGTGTGTTTCAATGAAAGTAAATTTATTTCAGATTAATAATGTAAGGGTACTAACAACCAGGTCAAAATATTTGATTTTCTTAGGTAGAGGCCCTCTTGTGGTTATGCTCCACATGTAAAAGGTGTGCCAAACCTCCCACTCTCTACCCCATTCAGTGAGAGCACCCCAAACCCCTAGCCTTCCTCCTCCTCCCTTACTCCCCTCCCCACAACTTGAATTAAAATGACTTCATCTCCTATGTGGGCATGCATTAGATCATCTACTGGCTTCATATTAGTATTGGGTACATTGGATAATTGCTTTTCCATTCTTGTGATATATTACGAAGAAGAATGTGTTTCAACTCCATCCAGAATGTTACAAAAGATGCTAAGTCATCATCCTTTTGATGGCTGAATAGTATTCCATTGCATGCGTGTAGCACAATTTGTTAATCCATTCTTGGGTTAGTGGGCATTTAGGTTGTTTCCACATTTTGGTGATTGTGACAAACAGTCTAATAAAAATGTCCTTATGATAAAAAGTTTTTGTTTTTTTTTTACTTCTGGGTAGATTACTACTAATAGGATTGCAGAGTCAAATGGGCGATCTAATTTGAGTTCTTTGAGGATTCTCCATACTTCTTTCCAAAGAGGTTATATTAATTTGCATTCTCACCAACAGTGTAAAAGTGTTTCCCTCTCTCTACATCTGCATTTGGGACTTTGTGATGTGGGCTAAGCTGACTGGGTTTAAGGGGTATCTCAGGGTATTTTTGATTTGTGTTTCTCTGAAGATAAGGGATGCTGAGCATTGTTTCATAGTTTGTGAGCCATTCATTTGTGTTCCTTCTAATGGAGTATTGGAGACTCCTAAAATGTTGGTCTCTTGGGTTCCGTTGGGGCAGACACACGAGTGAAGACTGGTTGCCTTACAAAATGCTCAGCTTTCCTTTGGCATCTGTAGTGTTGTTTTTGTATAGTCTTTTGCCTTATTTAACATATTAAACATTTCCTTATAGCAGTTGAAATAAGAAATATATTTTATTTCTTCTATTTATGATACTTCCAGTGTTCCTCATTGCATATATACATAAAGTTTCTGTTTATTATCCTATTATTATGCTTGAAGAACTTCTTTTCATATGTGTTCGTGTAATCAAGCAGACAATGGATTCTCTGCTTTTTCTGAATAAAATAAGACCTTTCTTTTTCTTTCTTTTCTTTTCTTTTCTTTTTTTTTTTTTGAGACAGAGTTTCACTATGTTGCCCTCAGTAGAGTGCTGTGACATCACAACTCACAGCAACTTCAAACTCTTGGGCTCAAGTGATTCTCTTGCCTCAGCTTCCCAAGTAGTTGGGACTACAGGTGTCCACCACAATGCCTGGCTATTTTTTTGTTGTAGTTGTCATTGTTGTTTAGCAGGCCTGGCCTGGGTTCGAACTCACCAACTTCAGTGTATGTGGCTGGCACTGTAGCCACTTTGCTACAAGCACTGAGCCTATCTTTTTTTCATTTTTAATTATGTTTTCATTGGTTATATAATTCTATATTGACTGTATTTTTTCTCTTATACTTTAAAGAGGTCCCTTCACTATTTTCTAGCTTATACAGAAGCTTATCTCCAGCTTTGGGAGAGAACTCAACTATAATATTTACCTCTGTCCCTCTATATGAAATTGTGTTTTATTATCATCCCAATTTAAGTATTTTCCCTATATTTTTGGTTTGCAAAAATTTGAACTTGACAGGTGTAGGCATGAGTTTTTGTTGATTGCTGAATGTGTACTCACTCATTTTTGGGTTCTTAGTTCCTTGATGCCATGGTTTGGTTTCTATCACTAATTTGGTAATGTTTTAGCTGTTACATCAGATATTTCTCTTGTTATTTTCCTGTTCTTGTTCTGGTATTTCAGTTTTACATATGTGAGAATATTTTGTGTTGTTACACACTCTTTTGAAGCTCTTTCTATTTTTTTCTCCTGTGTTTCAAACATATGAGTTCCATTCACTCTAACTTCCCTGATTCTTACATTTGCTATATTGAGTCTACTGATGCCCATATCAAAGCAGTCTTCATTTTTATTACTCTTTGACTTACCTCATTTGTTTTATTACCAAGTCCATCTCTCTGGTAAAATTACCCACCTTATTGTACATGTCATTTATATTTCCCACTAAAGTCTTTAATAGTAAACATAACTTTTATCACCAGATGATAGTTTTACATTATGTATATCTGAAGTGGTTTTTTTGAGAGTTTTCCCTTTTGAGGGTGAGTGTATGGTGTGTTTCTTGCTTTTTTGATATATCTTATAGGTTTAGAGTTCAAAGTTGTATGTTTTATATAGAAAAGTGAAAACCGATTTTGTGAACCCCCACAGGAAAGGAGAAATAACCTGAGTGGAAATGGTGGGAAACGGGAAAGAAAGACAAGAGACAAAACCCAGAATGGGATAGGAAGTTCTGATGCAGTTGATGACGGCAGTCAGTACCCAACTGTGGAAACAGCTTTATTTATAAAGTATCTTCAGCAGGGTAAATCTTAACACCTGGGGTAAAGATTAACTTTAAGGAGGAAAAGCTATTTGTTTCCCAATAATAAGGCAAGTATGGATGGGCTATGGTGACTTCTGGCAGGTGAAAAGAATGTTTGACATTAAAGGAGGGGAACCAGTAGAGGAGGGGGCTCATCTCTGAACACCTCCTCAGGCTGTGGGGGCCCTGCCACCTCACACCCCATTCCCCACCGTGTTACCAGTGACTAGGTGTGATAGAGGTGCAAGGTGGGGAAGGAGGCATTAACCTTCCTGGACTAATTCAAATGCTGGGTGGGTCCATCTGACTCCACAGAGCACCAGAGTGAGTCATACTCGAGCTGCAAGCAGCCCCCTGCTATCTAGTTGCCGGAGACCTTTTGCACTCTCCCACTTGAGACTGGGAACTGGAACACTTGACTTAGGCCAATCACCCGAGGACTATCCAAAGTGGTACCCTGAGTGTGTGGTTGTCAGAAAGTTTGATTCTGGCTCGGCGCCTATAGCTCAACTGGCTAAGGTGCCAGCCACGTACACCTAAGGTGGCAAGTTCGAATCCCCAGCCCGGACCCGCCAAACAACAATGACGGCTGCAACCAAAAAATAGCCGGGCGTTGTGGCGGGCGCCTGTGGTCCTAGCTACTTGGGAGGCAGAGGCAGGAGACTCGCTTGAGCCCAGGAGTTGGAGGTTGCTGTGAGTTGTAATGCTACGGCACTCTACCCAGGGGGACAGCTTGAGGCTCTGTCTCAAAAAAAAAAAAAAAAGAAAGTTTGATTCCTTTGCCAATAGTTGCTTGTGGGGGAGTGGGGTGAAATGGTTGCCGGTATTTCTCCACAGCTGACACTTCACAACCCAGAGTTACTGATTCACTAAGATTGGACAGAGACCAGCTGAAAATAAGACTTAGCCACTTAGCCCCACCACACCAAGCAGGTCCCCAGTGTCTTAGGCCATTCCACCATATGGGTCCTTGGCAAAGCTCTAGGAAAAACAGTACAGACAACAGTCCCAACAAAGTGGGACTTCCATTCCCCACAAAGTGATGTACGTAGCCTGAAAATGGGTTAACTATTACTGGCCATTAAGTTATGGTTGAGTTTATTATTCTGGACATTGAGTTAGGTTTGGGTTTTATTTGTTGCTCAGTTCACCATGGGCTTCAAATATTTCCAGTGGTTTCTTTTTTTTGAGTCAGAGACTCACTTTGTCACCCTCTGTAGAGTGCTGTAACATTGCAGCTCACAGCAACCTCAAACTCTTGGGCTGAAGCAATTCTCTTGCCGCAGCCTATTTCCAGAGATTTTTCATCATCTGTTCCATCTTTAACTTTAGGCACCTTTTCACCTGTATATGGAGACGGTTTTTCTTAGCATTTTTATCTTTCCTCCATGAGGAGGTCACTGTAAGTTGTTACTGATGATTGTTTTTTTGTGGCTTGGTGCACACCCTGTTACTCTATGTCATCTTCCTTCTTGGGCAGGTGTTGCATTCCTGGTTGTTGTTCGTCCCTTTCTCCTACCTGCAGTGTTTCTTCACTTGTCCTGTAAGGGAACCTTTATTTGATACCTTTTCTTCAAAGCCATTATGGCTATTTTCCCCCCATTGAAACAGATGAGAAGAATTTGAGTGGGGCTTTGTTACTGCAGTAGGTACCATTCTCCTTGCCCTGGCCTACACCCTGAGGCGGGCTTTCCCAGGTCTTATTCCTCCAAAGCACTTGGTGAGACACATGCACAAAAACCTCTTACTGGGTATAAAGCCTCCTTTGTCTGTAGCTCCCAAAGCTTCTAGACATTTCTCAATTACACAACTTTCAAACTAGTCTTGATTTTTTATAACCCATCAACACTTTTATCCAAATTGTTGCTATTGACTTCTGAGACATCTAGCATCTGCCCCAGGCAAGTAAGTTCTCACATCCCTTCTCTCCTTGGAGACACTTCATTTTTTCAGACTTCAAGTTAGTTGGTTATATATGATTTCAATTCTCTGGTGGGTTCAAAGAAAATTATGAGTTTGGAGATTATTTAGTACCTGTTTTTTTTAAGAATAGAAACAACTCTCTCTCTAAGTTTCTGTATCTCCAGTGGAAGCTGGAAGCACCTGTCCTCTTCTCAGGAAGAATTTTAACATAGTTTTTTTTTTTTTTTTTTTTTTTCCTTTTTCCTAATCCTTTTGCCATTTTTCAAAAAAGTGCCTAGTATGGTTGAATACCCCAATTTGGGAGAAAGTATTTTAAAAAAAATCTTAGATTGCCTTTCTTGCCCCCAGCTAATCAGCATGTACTGTTGAATTGGATACAGTCTGCCAGCTAGAAAAATGTTGGCTCTGGTAAGGATCATATTCTAAGCCTGAATTGCGATCAATCGTGGTATATCCTGCCTACATGATAGTTTCCCATTTCACTCTATTTTTTATGACCTCTCAACAAGCTTGATTAAACCCAGATTTTTTAAAGTACATTGCAATAAATCTATTTGAAACATGCATAGTGTTCTGACCAAGCTTAGACAGTGCAAGTCATTGTGTTGGGTAATGAAAAAAATGTACCCGAATTCAAAGTATTATGATAAACAGAAATGAGTGAGAGAGAAGATAAATAGAAGGAAAGCCTACTTGCTGAGAAATTTTGGCTGTTCTTGCTCATTCAGGATAGGTAGTTTTAAGCATTTTGATCAAGGGTGTGATAAGCTACTGATAGGTAAAGATTACCATAAAAATGAGTTAGAACACTAAAGATTAGCTAATTAAAATATTTTTTTAAATCACCACATTTTTAGGATTTACCAAATTACTTATCTATAGTGAACTTAAATATAGTGTCAGGTAATTTTAAGTTCTTTAGGGTTCTGTTTTTAGAGATTAGGTAATTTAGGAGAATTCCATGCAAAGAACAACTGTTTATTTTTCACTCTCTGTATATAAAGGGGCACCTAAAGAAATCAAGACTATAAAATATGTTGCCTCTGATGGCACTAGAGATAAAATAGTATTTGATTCTACTGCCAGTGGGAAGGAAGAAATGGCTATTTATTTATAGACCTGACATCCTAAAACAATATATCCTAAGTTCTTGTGTTTTTCAACTGGATAAATAGGAACATTTTCAGAACTGGTACACATTACGATGAATTCTTTCTGTATTAAGCTACTGACTATTGGTTTGGTTTTTCTAAATTTTGAGCTTTGATGGGTTCAGCTCTAATAATCTGCTAATATAAGTAGAAAATTTTATTCTACCTTCTAAAATAATTTATATTTAACAGAATGAGAAACTACAGTAACTAGGGTAGTTTTTGAGAAGAAGGTGAAACAAGAAATGTTATGTCCCTATTTACAGACTCCAATAAGTTTTTTAAACGTGTGGAATAAATAATAATTTTATTTTAAATAACAACATGAGTTCCAAGAATACAAATTCAAGAATCTCTTTGCTTTAGGTGATATATCTATATATCTACATATCTCTCTCTCTCTCTCTTTCTATATATATATATATGTAGTCTCTCTCTCTATATAAATATAGATATATGCAAAAATTTGGTCTATAAATTAGTGGGATACAATTGTTTGATGCAAAAATGTTTAGTTTATCATACTTCCAAGATTACATTTATCTGTATAAGCCTTCCAACTTGTTTCATTTATAGACAATCATTTCGATGTGTATCAGAATGGCTTGTAAGTGTTCACCTTAAATGTGTATTTCTTTGCATTCATATATTGTTAATTTATGTAAACTTAAATATAATGTATACAGACAGCCCCCAACTGCTGATGGTTTGAGTCAAGATTTTTCAACTTGCGCAGAGCAAGATGGTCGAAGAGAACCTGTCAGTGATTATTCCCCTGCAAGGAACATCAAATTAAGCAAATATTCATGAATGAAAGCAACAAAGAATCAAAAATCAGGTGGGCAATTCTAGTACTTGGTTTTAACCTTATATCAAAGAAAGAGGCACCAGAGATGGCAAGAAGGGCAGTCCTGCATTGCCTACACCTCTCCGCCTTCAACCTCCCAGCAGCCTCAGGCCAGTGCCAGGTGGAGAGAGAATCTGTGAGCTGAGAAGAGAGGGAGTAAAGTGATGGTTGCATTTGGATTGAAACCCAAGGCCACACTGTCATAGGACAGAACAAACACAGTGCATAATTCTACTGATGCTCGCTGAGGGAACATTTACACCAGGAGGAGGAATCCTCCACCCCAGGGACAGAAATCTGAGTTCTGACAAGTTTCACCACGAGTCCATGAAAGAGGCCTAGGATAAATTTCTAAGACAGGCAGGCCACAAGAAGGTCTTAGGGAAGTCTATCAGGTTGTACTAGGCTCATAGTGCATGGACTTGGGGTACATGTGACCCAGTGAGACTCCAGCAGGGTGACCAAGAATGTGCCTATGTCACACCTCCCCCAGCTCTAAGCAGTGAAGTTTGGGACGAGTCTTCTTCCACTTGAGGAAAGGGAAGAGTACTGAGGACCCTGTTTTGCAACTTATATGCCAGCTCAGTCACAATAAATAAAGTGCCAGTTTCCTAAAGCCCCTGATTCCAGGCTTTAACTCCCTGCCAGTGTTTCTAGAAATATCCTTGGGAAAAGAATAAGTCTAATATCTCAACAGAATAGAATTGAGTGCAGAAACACACACATATAAACACTTGCATAATGATCAAAATGGCACCATAGATGAGTGAAGAACAGGCATTACAAAAGTGAGTGAGTCATTTAGACCTAAATATTTTTAAATGTATCATAAAGGCAAATCATTGAAATCCTACATAAAAATGACTTCCGGGTGGATTGTGGATCTAAATGTGACAGACTGGCTCAGCGCCTGTGGCTCAAGTGGCTAAGGAGCCAGTCATATACACCTGAGCTGGCGGGTTCAAATCCAGCCTGGGCCCACCAAACAACAATGATGGCTGCAACCAAAAACTAGCCGGGTGTTGTGGTGGGCGCCTATAGTCCCAGCTACTTGGGAGGCAGAAGCAGGAGAATCATTTGAGCCCAGGATTTGGAGGTTGCTGTGAGCTATGATGCAATGGCACTCAGGGCGACAGCTTGAGGCTCTGTCTCAAAATAAATAAAAATGAATAAACAAATAAATGTGACAGACTAAGCTACAAAGATTTTGGAAGATAAAAGAAGAATGTCTGCATGGTACCCAATTAAAGACAAATGAAATAGGACACATACACACACAAAAATAATCAAGAAGAAAATAACTAATATGCAGTACTGCACTAAAATAAGGACTTTTTCATCAAAAGGCACTATTTAGAGAATAAAAGGACAAGATAAAATTTGCCATGTACTATCTGTAAATATGTACCTGGAAAGAATTACTCTTCATATGTGGATAGGAATTTGGACAGACAGAGAAGGCATTCAACCAGATTATTGCCTTTGTAAAAAGCAAATCTTATTTTATATATATTTAAGGCATACAATATGATGTTATGAGATATGTATGTGTGTGTGTATATATCTATGCATATATATGTGTATATATATATATATATTTTTAAAATAGTTATCATAGTGAAACAAATAAACATACTCCTGAACTCACATATTCATTATTTTTCCAACTGTGGCAAGAGCAACTATAATCTATTCATTTAGCAAACATCCTGAATACAATACATTATTATCAAAAAATGCCTCATGTTGTACAGTGGGTTTGGACCAGTTGTTCTACCTTCTAAATATCTGCTACTTTGTATTCTTTGACCTATATCTCCCCTTCCTTTGCCCTAACACTGGAAACCACTCTTTCATTCTCTATTTCTGTGTATTTGAATTTTTCTTTTCAGATTCCTTATATGAGTGAAATCATGCAATACTTTTTTCTCTCTATGTCTGGCTTGTCTCACTTAGTAAAAGGACCTCCAGTTTCAGCTATGTTGTCACAGATGGTAAGATCGCCTTTCCTTGAGGCTGATTGCCATTCCTTTGCATGGATTTGCCATAGTTCCTTGTCTATTCTTTTGTTGACAGACATCAAGGTTGTTCCCATATCCTGGATATTATGAATAATACTGCAGTTAACATGTGAGGGCAAATAGCTACAAGATGCTGATTTTTTTCCTTTTGATAAATCCAGAAGAGGAATCACTGAGTTAAATGTAATTTCATGTGGGATGGGGGAGTCTACAGGGTCTTGCTGTGTTGTTCAGGCTGGTCTTGAATGCCTGAGTTCAAGCATTTCTCCCACCTCAGGCTCCCAAGCATCAGCAATTACAGGAATGTGACACTGCAGCCAGCTGCTAATTTCATTTTTTTAATTTCTTTAGGAACTTCCATACTCTTTTCCTTAATGGCTGCACTAATCTACATAAGTACAGGATACCAAAGATTCCATGTTCTCACCAATAAATATCTCCTGTCTTTTTGGTGATATCTATCCTAACAGGTGAGAAGTGATAGCTCATTATGGTTTTGATTTGTCTTTCCCTGATAATCAGTGATATTTAGCACCTTGTAATATGCCTGTTGGCCTAATTGTCACACTTAAGTATAATCAAACTTTCAATCATCAAAAATGCAAATTAAACAACAATATTATACTACCATCCCTTCATTGGAAAAGCTAAAATTGAAAAAAAAAAATTAAAACTATAAAAACAGACAGGGAATAATGGTGGAGAGGGTGAGGAGTAACCACAACTCTCAGGGCTGATGTAAGGGGGTGATCACTTTGAAGTAAAATTAAATGTATAGATTTTTTATGATGTGGCTATTATAAGCCTGTGTGATTTACAAAAGAAATTAGTGCACATTTGTATAATATCCATGTATGAAAATATTCATAGCAATATTATAATAGCTCTAAACTGGAAACAACCAAAGCATAAACAGTAGAATGGTCTTTCCACAAAATAAAATACATTCATAAATTATTGGTACATGAATCTCTTAAATTGTTCCATGAAATGAAAAGCATGATGCAAAACAATCCTTGGTGTTTAATTTCATTTATATAAACTTATAAAAAAAAGTGAAATAATCTGTGGTCATCTTAGAGGTCAGTTAGTGATCGCTCTTGGAGGAGAAGAAAGTGATGGTTATGGACTAGGTTACTGGGGCTCTGGGACAATCTATTTCTTAATGTAATCGATGGGTGAACAGCTCTGTTCACTTCAGAATGATTCACGGAGCTAGAAACTTATGATTTGTGAATGTTCTCTGTAGTTTACTTCAAAAGCATTAAAAATAATCAAGCTATAAATTTAGTTAAAATAGAGAATGTGATTATTATATTTGAATAAGAAAGTCTTTTCTAAATAATAATAAAATATCCATAAAGAAATAACTATATTTTATGAGATAAATATTACACTGTTGTAGAGTGAAATGCTGATATTAAAGTCATAGCAAGTGAACATGCAGAACGTATCAACATAAATGACAAATGAGTGGTTTTATTAACACACTGCTGTGGTAAAGGTTGTAGAACGTTTCTGCAAATCTTCAGAAATATATAACATGTCAGATGTTCATAATAATTCAGATATTTGTCAAAGAAATTAGTTTCATCTCATTTTGCAGAGAAACAAATAAGATTGAAAGATACTTAGGGACTTTTCAAGGTTTTTCAAGGCTAAAGACATAGTATGTGACAAAGCTGGGTGTCAAATTATATAGTGTTTTTCATGCCAGTCTTTATTTCAATGTGAATTGAGTGATTTGGATCTTGTTGAAATTCAGATTCTGATTTATTAGGCCTGGAGTAGGGTTTTGTGTTCTTCATTTCGTATTAGCTCCCAGATGATGCCAGTGCTGCCTGCCCATGAGTCACACTTGGAACAGCAAGATCTTGTTACAGACCAACTGTGCACACCAACTGTGTGTTACCCAGGACGGGTCAGAAACCTGTCTGGGGACTTTCGGAAGCACAAGGATATGTAATGGAGTGTTTTTTCTTATAGGCTTAAAGTCTAATAGGAAACTTAAATAAATCAATAAAAATCTGTACATGATTCAGTAGTCTACCAATAACATTAAATACAGGAGGCCAAAGAATACAAATCACAACACATTTTTTGGTAACTAGTTTAAGATCTTAACAGCTTTGCCTAGTGTCCTTCTTTAGAGTAACGTATTAAGAGTAAGCTCCCATTTATAGATAGAACACACATATATTATATGCATATATATTATATGCATATATATATATGTATATAGGAACTTTGGGGTGTCCATGTTCATATAAAGACTCCTTTTGTAAACTATCTTCACTGCAGAGTGGTGCCACTCAGCAAACATTAATATATTTAAAGCTTTTCATTCTTGATAAACAATGCATTCAACTATAAGATGTGATTGATTTGCATAAGTTATCATTATCAATTGAGGACTCAACCTCATTTTCACATGTTTGTACAAGCTCACATTATAATAAGTAAACATCTAAAAAATTAATCTATGGGTAATAGCTTTTCTAAAATAAACACATTTCAGTTATAATCACAGGATATTATGGGTATCTTGCCTTTTCTATCATCTGAATTTCTGCCTAATTTTATGAAGCTCATTACTGAAAAGGGGAGGATTTACTAATTCGCACTATTGAGAGTTTTCTTAATTTAGCAGACATCTTATCTCATACGCTGTAATATCTGGTTGGAAACTGATCTAAGCAGACTAACATTTTAATTAGGATAAGCAAAGCTTTAATCATTCTTAGGAAACCATATTAATTATTTTATTCTTATAATTTTATTAATAGCAGATATAGCTGATTTTCAAGCATTTCATAAATAATTTGGGAGATACCACACCTACATGAGGAAAATAAACATGACTGAAATGTGAAATCAATGATAAAACTAAATATAGTCAGCAGGACATAATCAATGAAAGATACCCCTCAAAATACATTTAGAAAAATAAGAAGATAAATTCATTTTTATCATCATCACCACTGATATGGTGATCTTTTCACAAGACAGCAAAACATCTTTTTTAAAAGTTTTAACACAGCAGTTGTAAAGGAATTGCTTGTGTCCAATTGGAAGTACACAATCTTTGAAAGGGATTTAAAACATAGCAAATAATTTAGGTAAGAAAATAGAGGAAGTTCAGAGTTTAAAATGAAACTGTGAAACATATGATGTATTAGCTAGTAAGTGACATTGTCACATCTTGAAATTTAATAAACTTAATAAATTCAAACCATAAAATAACTTCCTGAGAGCATTTTAACAATATTCATTATAATTATGCCACATACAGGTTCCCCATGGGTTATGGTATTTTTTACTAACTAAAAGTACCACAAAATATAAAGTAGTCCTATAAATATTCATGTGACAATGACGTATCTTTGAAAAAATCAAGGTAAAAGACAAATAAAATGTGATCTTAACAATTTGCTTTCATATTTTACTGAATCTTACCTGTACTTTTCTTATATTTAGCTAAGTTAGTTCATAAACATAGTATCACGCTGCCTTGTTCATAGAAATTTTAAAATAAGAACAAGTAAATAAATCAATTTCACAGTCAATGAACTCATGTACTGAGTATTCGTGATGTGTTGGAACTGAGGGCAAATGCAGGGAGTTGAGATGTCAGGAGCATGGCAGACAAAGTCTCTGTCCTCAGGAGGTTTGCAATCCATCCTGAGAGACAAAGGAAACACATATTTGTAAAGGGTGAAGTTAGAAACAAAGAAATAATCTAAACATGCTAGGGGGGTGTGAACAATTGAGGGGTGAGGAGTTGTGAGTACAACTTCTCAATATGAGGCTCAGAGGAGGAACTTTCCAGCTGAGAACTGGAGAGGGTGGAGGTCCTAACGAAGTGCAGGTGTTCTGAGCAGGGGACATCGTGTGTACTGGTGGGTCCTCAAGCGAGAGAAAGCACAGTGTTCAGGAAAATGCAGGAAATCCAGAAAAAAAGGTCCAGGGAGGGAGCTGTGTCTGAAGCAGGAGTGATGGGGCAGGGGTCAGGGGTCAGGGATAGGCGGTCTAAGCGATGGAAAGCTCGGGAGGAGTGGGCAGTGACGTGCTAGGACCTCTGTGACCCCCGGAGGAGAGGAGAAGGGCAGAGGTGCCAGGGAGCCTTAGGAGACTTCTGAAGAGGCATTAGGAGGACACACAGAGGGTGGCGTCAGAGATGGAGCTACATGCACCACCTTGGAGAGGACACAGAAATGTTCAGATGGACAGTGGGGCAGTTCACTAAAACTGGAACTGCTTGGAAGCAAGAGTACAAATTGAGTTTTTGGTATTTTGGGTCTGAGTTGAATGTGAAATCTGTAAGGGTAGGTTTCAAAAAGACAGGAGTGCGTTTCACTCTGGAGAGCCGGGCAGACCTTGGCGAAGATATAACCTTGTGCAGATTTGGGGACTTAAGGGAATACACAAGAAGAGACTATGAGACTCCTGGGGGAGAATGTAGAGTGAGCAGAGAAAGGGTCCTGATGATTCCCCACATGACACAGAAAAGCCCAGCAGACAGAGATGCCATAAAAATCCCCCTTAAAAACAAGTTAAACCTTAAAACTTTTGAAAAACCTCAGAATCCTGAATTAATTGTATCACCATATGGTATTTGTTCAGTTTAAGCATCATGCAAAGACCTCCTGCTCTATTCAGTTAAGGACATGTGCTTTTTGCTGTATGTCCACAGGGAGCATTATTTTTTTCATTTATACCAAGATGCAGGATGAGCTTGCTTCCATCATTGGTCTAGTTTTACTTTCTTACGCCTAAGCAGAGGCTGTACTATAAACATCTGCCGAGCAGGCAGCTAATGCAATCAGAGGCAAGTCTTTAAAATGTCACACAAATTATTAAGATGAAGATAAAACTGAAAAAGTATCACTGAGCCTTCTCTGTCTTTACATTCTAAAGCAATATTCAGTATTTAAAGGGAGATGGGCTAGAGTGTAGAAAACAATTAGAGGAGGAGGCTGATGGGGAAGTTGACATAGAAAAGGTGCCTGAGAAAGGAACTTTCAGCATTTCTGATGGACTTTGCATCTCGTTTCATTCCTCTATCTAGACGTTAAGAGCAAGAGGCCTGTCATCATTTGGTCCAACGTTTTCTATTCCAATTATACTGTGGAGACATGAACTTTCTTATTTTCAACCTGTACCAGCAGAAGTTAGTGAAAAATTTAGGAAATAGAAACTGAGGAATCCTGTACTGTTTTAGTCACCTCAAAAGGTCGTGCAAGAGTTGCACAGCATGACGCCCTGGAACTGGTAATTGGGACACATTGAACTCATTTCACAGGGTCCAAATGTCACCAGCAAAAAATTACATGGCAAGTTCATGGCTGAACCAAGAACTGTATGCCAATTCGATCATCTGAAAAACGAGAGAATATCTCAGCAGTTGTTCCTTTTGAATTAACAGACTTAAAAAAGAAGGGAATTTAAAAAGTACTTTGGTTCAGTTAGGCTAATGTATGTGAAAGCCATTGTCTGTGTGTTAAATGTACTTAATGATCCTCAAGTTTAAAACCCCACTGATAACTTTTGCAATTACATAAAGAGACGGATCATTATGTTGTAATATTTACATTTGCCAATTTAAAAGAGAGCACAACGGAGTAATTCTAATTACTGACATTCTTATTCATCACAGGGAATACTGAATCACTGTTTTAAACCTGACATAAAAAGGATACCAGATAACATGGTAGTAAGGTGCTTTAGGAAGTAGAGTGGTGAGGAAATAACAAGTGTATCACCGACAGGACGCGTCTCCAGAATCCCGTCCCCAGGCACTGGTAAACTGTACTGTGAGAATTTCCCACCTTTAAACATTTTCTAAACTTTTTGTTTTCCTCTTAAAGTATTTTCATCAGAAGATGGCAGCAAAATATCATAATCCATAGTCATTACAAGTCTTTTCCAATAGTGTAATCAAATTGTTTGGAATATTTTTTAAAATGTATTTTATTCTTGCTTAAACTGCTAATCTGTTGAACGCTGGTGGATATGAATAATGCAACACCACACTGATTTTTGAAGGCAGTGGGATGAGAGACACTTAATAAGTTGAACAACTCCTCAGCTAAAATAAACAATTTATTTGATCCTTTAAATTAGTGGAAATGGGTATATCACATTTTTAAGTTGTTGTTTTTAATTTCCTTAGAGAAGTACTTAAAAATATTACTACAACATACATCACAACACATATTCTCATAAAGATAAGTTCATTTAGAAACTATGCCAACATATTCGTACATGAAATTAGACCCAATAGACTGCCTAATTAATTTTTTTGAAAAATAACTAAAACTAATATATCATTTCTGGATTAAAAAGAAATGGAAAATGGCATTCCATGGTGAATTCAATTTGTTAAAAATTATCTGAGTTATTTTAAAATCCAACTACTTTAGTGGTCTTTTCTATCATAATATCTAATGTGTCTTCAGCCAGGTACAACGGAACATGAAGAAATTCGGCCTGGATGATTTTTCTGGAATAGTGGAAATAGTTAATAAAGTAACAAGTGAGAGCCACGATAGACGTTTCCGTCCATGAGCTGTGGGATTTGAACTTCACGCCTCAGTTTATAAGAGTGGATTGTTTCTAAACTGTATATATTAGGTACTTAATGCCGTCTACGCCTACTGATCACACAGTATGTTGCTTATTTCCCTGTGGTTCTGTCTCAGTTCTTCCCCTACCATTCTGTGCTCTGCTGAGGGCCTGGCATCCCCTTAGATGCTGATCATGGAGGCATTTGGACTCAAGTGAAAGATAGAAGGGTACAGGGAGTTGGTTTACTGCCTCCAGGCTCCAGTTTCTCTCCGCACTTGCTAGCAGCAGTCCAGCTAGCTGGACCTCACTGTGGTCATCTCAGTGGTCTGAGAAGCAGCAGCACAGCGCCGACTTCTCAGGTCTGTGCTCCCACCTCAGGGAGGCTGTGCCTGAGATCCAACACTAGCCACAAATTCCCACACACAAATCTGCAGGAAGCTCACTGAGGTATACTGATCGTCAAGATTAATTAGAGTCATAAGGCCCTCTGAGAAAAAAAGTAGCTCCTGCCTTAGACTCCAAGAATTCTATCCATGTTGTATGATAAAAACAGACTGTAATAACCGTTCATAGGTGAACACGTGTGGTGTAAGATAACTTTATGAAACGATTCAACAACTAAAATATCAACAGACTAGGGCCTTACACGGTGCAGTATTTGGAAATCATGAGGCAAACAATTTGTATGGGAAAGACATGTCAGATGGCAAAACAGCATTAAGCCCAGGTGAAATATTTCAGAGGGCCTGAATCCACGTAAGAGAAAGGTACAAAAATAAGGGCAAGTTATTGGAAGGGGGAAAGCTAGGTGGTTTGTCAGACAAAAAGATTAGAACCAAATCTGCATAAAGCAGTTGGTCCTCAAAATTTGCAGAAATCTGTT
>NW_003852479.1:1728880-1733963 GCF_000181295.1 Otolemur garnettii
GGATGAGCATTGTTATTCTTTTATCCAACATACAAAACTTTGAATATTAAGCATCTCTTTTGGATTTATTGCCAGGAGATTTTGTTTACTTAAATCATAAACAATTAACTCAAGTAATGGTTCTTCACCAGGATTATTCTTCTGAGTATTTTTCTCCTCTTAATTAAATGCTATGGCTTTTAGTAGCTCATTTTAGTTAGAAAAAGTTATTTAATCCTGAAGTTTGCTGAAATTTAATATTCTCATTGAACTTCAAAATTCTACATATGCGACATGAATATAATTTCAGTAAACAATATTCTTTTTCATGTCTGGTTATATTTCAAGTAGTATTGTTTTTTAATAAATGATGTGTAAAAGAGAATAATTTGGTACATATACATATATTAGAGAAATTCAAAAAATTATAGAAAATGAGTGATGAAAATGCTAGAGTTTTATTCTCTGAGTTTTATGCTTTTAAAAATGTCATACCATGGGAAATTAATTTTACCGTAGGAGATTACATGCATTTTATTCATTTTATGCATATTGAACTTGATTTTTGTCTTGAAATTAAATAGATTTTTCTTGTTATATTGAAAAGAAAAGCTCATTTGAATTACAGAGTAAATGGAACCCTTTTAAAAGATAAGATTGAATTTTTCTCTGAATTGAAAATACATTTAATTTAAAATTATTTAAGTCTGATTTCAGATGTGGTCACAGCAGCGTGCTATTTTAATTCCCAAGTAGGGAGGCTAACGTACAAAAATTATAAATAGGCCTTCATCTAACTCACACAATAGCTTGACACAGAATGACTGATTAGTGAGATCATAATGAAGATTATTAAGATTTATTAAATGTTTTTCTTTCTACAAAGATGTTTACTAATTTCTACTTCTCTTTTGGTCAGTCAACCATTATTCTAAAGCCATATCAACTCAGGGGAAAAAGGAAAACACAAGTTAAAATAAAACATTTTGAACTAAACAGCCCTGTGTTCCCTGACTTATACTCACTCTTGACTCCATACCTACTCCTGAAAATATCTTCAGTTCTGCATTTGGACTCGTTCTTGCTCACAAGGAATATCCCGGGAATTTAGAGCACATAAGGATGGAATGCCAGGTGAGTCTGTTGCATTACCTCTTGGAGTGGCGCTTCCCAAAAAGGCCTGAGTGGCCAGCTGAGAAGGCACAGGCTGTGAGGCTGCCATCCTTGGCCAGGTACATATAATAATTGAACCTCGCTATGCTGTAATCTTTTATTACTACCAAGGTTTCCTGGAACGTAAGGTTTTTTTTTTTTTTTTTTCTTGAGACAGTCTGTTTCCTTGAGTAGAGTGTTGAGGCATCATAGCTCACAGCAACTTCAAATTCCAGGGCTCAAGAGAGTCTCTTGCCTCAGCCTCCCAAGTAGCTGCAACAATAGGTACCCACCACCACACTGCCTAATTTTTTCTATTTTTAATAGAGATGGGCCTTCTCAAATTCGTGAGCTCAAGCAGTTGACTTACCTCGGCCTCCCAGAGGGCGAGGACTACGGGCATGAACTCCTAGGCCTGGCCTCAGTCATTTTCTTAGTCTCACTTTCTGTTTTCCTGTAATAAATCCTCGTTTAAAAATTGTTTTGTCCCCCCTCCTTCTCCTTTCCTCCTCCCCCTGCCCCCATACTGGACTATATATGTGTTTCCTTGTTCATATGAGCTTATAATTGTTTGTGTATTGGTGTCATACTAGTATTGAGTACATGGGATATTTATCTTTCCGTTTTTCCATTCTTGCCACACTGTACCAAGAAGAATGGGGAGGATGATTGGCGGAAGGAGGGAGGGCAGGGGCGGGATCTCACCTGATGTGCACATTGCCATGTTGTGTGAGACGCCCCTCTGGTGAGGGATCTCTTACAACTGGAACTTTACCCTGGAAGTAAGAACAACATAATCTAAAAATGTGTACCCTCATATTAATCTGAAATTTACAAAAAAAATAACAAGTAAAAATAGTTTTGTCTTTCAGAAATTGCATATGTGAAGTAAACTTTTCAACGCTAGCTTAACTAAAAATTTTCTTTATTGACTGAGTTTAACTGTGTATAAACGTTTATGTCCAGGACTGTTTTCAATATAACTTGTCAATTTCCTTAAAGCACTCTGTATTATTAAACATAAACGTGGTTTGCATGTTTTGAGAAAAACAGGTGTTTTGTCTCTTACCTCACCTGGCCACATCATCACGCATTCTTTGTTTTGATTCTTTCATCTACCATACTCCAGATTTGATTGTGTCTACCTGTCTTTGTATGGCTTTGAACTTGTTGATAAGAATTTTAAACACTCTCCTCTCTTTCTTATGTTATCACTTTTTATTTCACTGTCAGTAATGCTGTTAATTTATTGTGGTTTGTTATTTCTGAGTGTGCCTGTTGCTAGTATCTTGTAATTTTGCTTGTCCTTTTATATTCAACAAGGTGGTTAGCCAGCGAGACTAATTTCTGCCATTATATATAGTTCTGGTTCTAATACAGGCCTTTCTTCTGAGTGGAATGGCTGCTATGCAGTGTTACACGGGGAGCTGAGGCACTTCCACTGGTGTGACCCCATTCCACACACACGCACACGCACACACGCACACACGCACACGCACACACACACGCACACGCATACACGCACACACACACGCACACGCACACGCACACGCACACACGCACACGCACACACGCACACACGCGCACACACACACACACACGCACACACACACACGCACACACACGCACACACTCTCTACATATGTGTTAATTAGCTTTCCTTCCCTTCTTCATCCAGAATTCATACTTCATGAAGCCAGAGGGTTTTACTTGTTTGATTCACTTCCATATCCTTAATGTTTAGAAGACTCTCTGGACCAATATTTGTAAAAGAATGAATCAGTAAATGGCTAACAACAGGGACACCCCCATCTCCTGTGCAGGAACATGGAGAGGAACTCTGTGGGGTGTCTGAGGGACCCGCGAGATGTCCCTCATATCTCCAGACATATTTTGCAATTGCAAAGGTTGGATAGTGCCAACGATTTTGCCTGGAAGTAAGTTCCATGCATGGGTGAATAGTGATGCCAGGTGGCAAAGTTCATCTGCAGATGTTCCCTAGCAGGCAGTGGCCGCATGTCCCTGTCCCACCTCCTCACCTGCCCTCTGTCCTCACTGATCTCTACTTTGCAGTCCCCTCCGATCTCTGCAGAAGGGTCACCTCCTACCCTGCTTTACGTCCCTCGGAGCCTGTGGCTGCTGCCCCGTGTCGTCACTGGAAGCCCAGCGTTCCCATTTCGCTGTTTCTTTTCCTCACGTTCTCCTAACTATTTGGGGTCGTTTCCTTCTCTTGTTCACGTGTAACTTTCAGGAACAGTGGAGACCAAGCCATGTCCAAGCCTGCTGCTTGTTTTCTAGGTTTACTGGGTGGATTTTAGTCCTTCAAGGTGGGCTAAGGAAGAAACTTATCCACACAAACACAGTGTTACTTCTTCATGAGGAGGGAGAAAGGGCCCTGATTAATCATTACATTTAAAATATTGCGTCCATATCTGTCATTGTGCCCCTTTGCATATATTATCTGGGTATAGAATTTGATCAGTCACATATACGGCTGTATAACAGCCCTCTTTGGCAGGTGGCATAGATATTAATGTTTAGTTGGCATAGATAGTAAAATACTGTCAGCTAAGCTGGTAAATGGAGAATTAGGCCTTCCAACCCAGCTTGGACTCACGAATCTAGGCTGGTTTCTAAAATCCCAAATAATATACATACACTAAAAATAGTTAGAAGAGATATTGACCTTTAGGTAATAATATTTAGGGAAGGCAAAAGAGAGAAAATTTTATTTGAAAATTTTGTTTTCGTCCTATGTCTAATTTAACAATAAGAAGACGGGATGTGATCCTAACACCCTTCAGACAGCACTCAGAGCGGGACATAAGGAAAGTCATTATTCAAGTTCTAAAACATTAATTTACGCTAAAATGTCTTTTAAAAAATAAAGGCCTTAAAAGAAGTACGCCTCTTACACACATTCCGATTCCTTTATGATAGCATGAAAACAAAGAAGCAGAGAGCATCATCTACTGAGAGGGTCTTTCTGTTGGTTTCTGTCATACTTACCACTTTTTTATTTGGGGGAATTATTTTTCAGCTCAAGAGGACACAAGGTGTAGAAAGTAATCTTAAGTGAGTCTCTGGGCTTCCTGACCTCTATCAATCAGAAAATATTTTCATCACTCCTAACAGTGTTAAAAATAAAGGCTTACAACTTGCTGATGGTAAAGATACCCTCATTATCCCAATGATACTAGTACATGCATTGCCAAGGGGAGGAATCTAACCATTAGAGGGTTAAGTAATTTTCTGGATGTCACACACCTTTTAAGTGGAAGACCTGAAATTTGAGGACAGCTAGGTCTGAGTCTAAAGTATGCACTCCACACCCCTGTGTCTTCAATTTCATGATGGAAATTTTCGCTGTCGCAGTGTAGAAGAAGCTGTGTTATCTCAGTTTACGAGAGCAGCGGAGACGGAACAGGGACTACCTAAGGGAGAATTTAATCCATTCAGGAGCATCTCCTAGTAGAGACCCTGGAAGCGATACTGACAGAATAGTTCCACGATACTCATCTATGTATTGTTTTTAGAATATCATAGGGGTACCACTGGGCCCTTAACGGCTTTCTTCAGCAGTGACTACCTAAGGAAACCACTGCGCCCCAGAATCATTCCCATCAACCAGGTCTCTAAATGAAGGGCTATCTATCAATGCCTTCAGGCTGGAGAGACACCGTGGGGTTCTTTCTCTTGGTAAATGAAGCATGCTTTGTGGAGCGCTGTGCAGATCAGCAAAGAGGAATCCAGGGAAAAATAAAGTGCCGATCATCTTAATATCTAGTCTGGAAAGAGGAAGCGAACCAGAAAGTAAGCTTTGATAGTAACATATTTGAAGCAATTTTAAAAGGGGCGAGTGGACTTTTTTGAGTTGGAATATCAGACGATATAATTACCTGAGAAAGGGTCAGGTGACGTCTTTCACTGAACAGGCTGTTTGCTTTCTTAC
>NW_003852479.1:1734770-1735759 GCF_000181295.1 Otolemur garnettii
GCAGGGATCCCTGTAGGTAAAACAGGTGTAGTTTAGAACCAATTTCCACCATTGTAATGGTAGAGAAAAATGACAGGTGTGGTGATGGAGGTTCCTCAACTCTGCTACTTTTATTTAGAATTCAAATCTCCTCTGAATAATACTGGTGAACACCATTCCATTTTCTCCAATTGTCTTGTATTTGAAAGGATGTCAAAACTGGGTTTTTCTTTTCTCATGCCCGAATTGCTATGCATTTGGTTAACCAAAAGTTTATTCTTACTATTTGAATGAGGTTCTTTATACCAGTTTTATGTTCTTTGAGCGAAAATTTCTCAACTTATTTAACCAGTTACAAAATTCTCTTTATAAGTGCATTTTAAATATTTGTTGGTTAAACACTTTGAATCTATTACAAAATATTCTTTTCCTAGACCAATAGTATGCTTTTGGTTACATACAACTTGGTAATTAAAATACCCCTTTTCCTTATTCCCAAACTTAAATAAAAGCGATATAAATCCAAATGATGCTTTGTTACCATTTTCAACCTAGCTTAACTGAGGAGTATACTCATGTACCATATTAAGCATCGGCCAGCAAATTCCTCCAATGTTTTTATAGGACACATGTAGATTTAAACTTGACCACTGCTCCCCCTCAGTCCACAGTGCAATGATGCAAGTTCTGGTGTTTTTGTAACTACCATTCCAAACTTGTTTTAAAATACTTCTCTTTTTCCGCAATAAAAACATGTTTTCTATTTATTCTTATATTGTCCATGTAGTTGATTTAGAAATTTTATGTAAGGTGTACATAATTTTATGTAAAATTTTACATCAAATCAATTAAAAGGTCAAATTAATCCCCATTTTCCTTTCCTTTGACAATATCCCATTAAAATTTATCTCATACTATGATTTTTGACTGATATATTTTTGGAACATTCTTCTTTATACTATGGTTAGTAAAGGGAAACATATGTCTCTATTAATGTTCAGCCCTCCGCT
>NW_003852479.1:1737212-1754833 GCF_000181295.1 Otolemur garnettii
TTTTTTTTTTTATGTTTTTCTAGGACAAGTCTAGTTTAATAGGTTCCAAGTACTCAATGCTATTCTGTGGCTATTTCTAATTTTTTTTCATTTTATAGAGAGGTGGTACCTAATTTGTTTCCTGAATGTAACAATTTGGAGATATGGAAACAGATCCTGAGGAGTCTGTAATCTACATAATGTTCTTAGGGGGAAAAAAACCATTCACTTTGTTCCAAATTTTTGTGGTAATTTAGAAGTAAAGCCCTGAATTACCCTGGTTATGAAATAACCCTGTGTTTAGGTAAATAAAGTATGTGTTTGATTTTATTTAATTTTTAAAATAAAATTTTAATTTTTTAATGTCATACTCTGTAGCTTACTGTAAGCATTAGATTAGAAATCAGGATATTTTGAGTCCTGAATCTGACAGTTATGGCTGTATCGAGGGACACAGCAAATACTTAAAATTTGTCAGTTTGTGTCATCCCATTGGGTGCTGAGCATGGACAAGAAGAACCAAAGAGAAAGTTTCTCAATCTAATGGAGCTCGTAGTTCTGTGTAATGTTGGAATGTGCCTTTATGTGTAATCTTAGTAAAGTCTCATTAAACCATATTTAAAATAATAAATTTATACTATGGAAATATTACTTGCTCTATTTAACTCAAAAGGATGTTGTGAGACCAAAATTAGGGGAAAAATGACATATGTATAATCATTTGAAAAAAAATCCTAAAAATATAGGATACTATTTTTTATCTCATTTATTTTTATAATTTCCAGTATCTAAAATTAATTATTACTTTATCACAGACTCTTCCAGGAATTTCAATTCCAAATTATTACTACCGTCCCTAGACCTTTTGATTACTCCTCTCTGATACTCCGTGCTGTTTGATATTGTCACCATACCAATTTTCAAAGGAGCCAACACCCTTTGCTTTTTATAGATTGGGCAGACCCCCTATTCCATGTGTTGAGTTGGGTTCAATTGACTTTATTCTATTTTTTTCTCTTTTCATTTTTGTTGTTTTAATTTTTGGTAACAGTTGTAAATGAAAGCACGCTTACTTACTCCAATGTCCTTCCAACTTAAGATCTTTGAGAATAATACCAGTTCTCTTGTTTTGTTCTTACCTACCTCACAATGCCTTATGAAATTCACTTTAAGTCAGACAATGTTCATTGAATTCCTATTAAGTGTTAGGCATTGATCTTGCCCCAAGAGTTATTGAGAAAAGTAAAAAGTTAACCACACTTAAGAAACTTGAAATCTGTTGAAAGAAACAGACTTGTATGCAACTAAGTATAAATAAGAGGTATGTGAGCACATCCCAAGCACTATTGAAACAGAGAGAACGAAGCCATTCATTTTGACACAGGAAGGTGGGAAATGCCTCATGGAACAGGTGAGAGAAAGATTCGGTAATTCCTTTATTGAAGAAATAACCTTTTCAGTCCCTGTACCTGCTGCTGTTGTATCTTGGACCCCATTTTTCTTGCAATGTTAGCGTTTTAAAACTCCTTTCAGCCCCAACTAAATCTTTAAACACCTTTGAGTTTTAAAACATTTCTCTTATGGCCCATCAATACTAAATTTACAACCCATGGTTCAGAACCAAAAGCTTTTCAAAGTGTAATTGACAAATACCAGGGAGCATCTCACTTTATCCGGAGAAACTTTAATACTTTAAAATGAACCTGGCAAACCTGGGGCTGTGCCTTCAATCAGGATCACTCCAGCTATTTCTCCAAAACTCGGTGGGAAGGGACAAACAAATTTCAGAAAGTTGAAATAATCCTAAAAGCTTCTTACAATAGCATGCAACAGGTGATATCGTGTTTCCAGTCTCAATATGAGACAAATTTATGTCATACGTCAAAACCCTACAACTAATTTTGCAGCACACTAAATCCAGTGTGACTTAAGATTGCTGCCTAAAATACACTTATTTTTCCTTTTATTACAACTGTATCCTCCAGTGACTTAAACAATTTCTTTTATTTATTAGAAAAATCTGGCAACTTGTCAGGAAAACGTATATTGGTATGTAATACTTGGTAATTAGATTATCAGAAAATACTACTGACTTTTTTGTGTGATTAGTTATGTGTATATAATAAAATAAGTTTATGGTTTTCTTAATAAATTTTAATTCCTCAGCACAGATACTGTTGAAAGAATAACTTGCTTTGGTACTAGCCTATACCTTCATATCTTCATAAAAATAATGATAGTCAGGGGCGGTGCCTGTGGCTCAAAGGGGTAGGGCACCAGCCCCATATGCTGGAGGTGGTAGGTTCAAACCCAGCCCTGACCAAAAAAGTAAAAAAAACAAAAAAAAAAACAAAAAACAATGATAGTTGTTAGGACTATTAATTCATAGAATTAAAACAAGTTAAAAACTTAAATTAATGACACTTTCAGGAATGTCATACTATTTTACTGCTCCGTCTTTACAGTCTATTTTTTAAAAAAATATATTCTTTGAGATCTGACAATTGCCTTGATGCTTTTGTGGACTAACAGAATTTATCAGTCTCTATTTTGAAGTTGCTATACTGTTAGATACTTGAATTAATTCTTTCAGAAGTACGATGAACTTCAGTACTAGGTAAATGTGAAAACTCTAAAAATACACGTTTAAATTACAAAGACAAGAGTTAAACATGTACTGAATTTTGTTTTTATGTTTCTTTCTTCTGTTTCTTATATATTTTTTCCTTAATGTCAATAGAATTCTTACTTCTTTCCTAAATATTTCAAAGAATCACTCCATATTCATTTATGGGGAAAAATTGAATTCGGATTAACCTAAATCTTTCCTTGGTAAAGGTGACAGCTCCTGATTTAAAATAACTCTTCTGAGGTATCTTTATTTCAGAATGTATTTCCCAAAATTTGGGGGGAAATATTCTACTTTTCCCATATAAATATTTGATAAGCATCTTGCAATATTTATTATATATATTTCCAGGGGGTAAAATACACATAAAAGCAGACATAATACTACTTCTATAATATTGTCTTAAATATATATTTAATAGAATTGAATTATAATTTACAATATTTTTGCTCAATCTGTAGCAGCAAATATTATAATTTTGAAATAAAAGTCATAATATTTGCACACCCTTAAGCCTATGAACTATGAGCACACTCTTTCTCATATCTAAAATACTACCCTACTTCTCCACCTCAGCTCCACCTTTCAAGAAGAGCATAAAATACAAAGACACTTAATAATAGAGACAGATTAGGTCACTAGATTGATTTTCGCTTATTTTAGACAAAGCAGATCCCTGGCAGATGGTGGGGCAGGAATCACCCTAGAGGAATAGGGGTAGGAATGAGGATATTGGAAGGGAATTGCTGGGAGCTGTTTATTCTCTGGAAAGATAGCGCATAAAGAGTAAGGAAAGGAAGAAAAGGGCTTTGAAGCTACATGTGATTAGGGGAAAAAGTTTTATTTGCACTGTTGTCTGAAGCTGAGCTTGGTCTTCCTCTGCGAGTGGAGTGTAGAAGCCGGACAAGAGACTCACCATCTGAAGATTATATTTTACTTAGCTCCTTAGCTGCTATCTTGTCTTTCATCCCGGAAATCTAAATATACTGATTTTAGATCACATACTAATCTGTATTTTGACATGGTGTTTCTAAAATGAGATCTTATTTGTTTATTGGTAGTGTTGCTATCAGAAAAAAGAATACTATCATTGAGTAGCGGTGTGATGTTACTAACAAATGATGACACCACACCTCATTGTAAAGCAGCTAGAACTGCGCTTATTTGATGGAAAAAAAATCATAATTCACACCATTGCTATTTATTAAAAATTGATGCTTAAGGAGGTGGAGGAGTCATTACAGAACAAAACACAAATGCTGAATCTTTAAAGGAAAGTGTGGCTAAAATTTTAAAAGGATTTGGATGTGAAAGTGTCTGATAGTCGTCACAAAGCATGAAAGTCTTTGGAGGGCTGTCGATCTCTAACTGCTCTCTCTGGGGGTGCGAGATAGTTTGTCCTTTGATGTTTGAGCTGTGAATGTTAATGACTTTTTGGTGTTAGGGATAAGTAAGCGCTCTGGGTGATGACATTTCATAAAGTATTTTTTCGCTTTAATAATTCAACCCCTCTCATTTACTAGCGTTCAGAACCAATACAGTATTTAAGCAGCCCCCTATCTTGTATATGATTTAGAGAAGATTTGGCTTGTCCTGTTACATCCAGGGCTCTAAGAGATTGTTTTTAAGGATGTCCAGGAAGGTCTGAAGCAACACAGAAAAAAAAAATCTAAACTAGATTGAATTCTCCATCCAATAATTGCCTGCTTTATAATTCTGATAAAACATCTTAAGGTTATTATTCTCTTTTGGTTAGGAGGTTATATGTTTAAATAATCCTTTAAGCTTCTATTGACTTTGAAAAGCTAAAAACTGAAATCTCTGCTAGAGGAATGTAATTTTGAAAAGTTGAATTTTGAATTACTTAGCTAGTCTTCCCACAGTATGCCCAAAGAGCATTAATGAGGTCATATTTTAGGTTGCTGAGTGCATAATGACCCCAGGTGTTTTTGTATATATCGTAGGGATATACTGTTTCTTTTCCAAATTCTACTTTTACCAAAAATGACTTCTTATATTAAACCACCACCCCCATAGGTTTTTTTTTAGAGACTATGGAATATAACTGGCTTTTGATTGAGTTGTGCATCATCAAAAACAGACTATTACAAAGCCTAAGTTAATTTAGATTTCATTGACATTAGGGTTCTACATGACTAGAAATGGAGAGAAAAATCAAACTGTTGGTTCACCATGATTGAAACTGTATTAGTAAGTTATTTATATATATATGAGAGTGTAGCGAGAATGACATTTGAAAATGAAGATCAATAGAAGCACCCATTCAAAATCACCCCGGGAAAACATGAAGATTGATTGTACTTATGTGCAGAAAAGTTACTTAACTGCAGGTGTATTCAAAATAATTATCATGATGATAAGCTCTAAGAAGTGCTATCAGTTCAATGATTATTAGATGATTTTTAATTTATTTAAAATAATCCATCAACTTTATACATAATACCACCTAAAAATTAAATATGAGAATGGACATAAAATGATAGCTAGTTACATCAGTATATTTTATTAAATATTATCAGTATGAAGTTCATGTAATCATACTATCATTACAGCTATATAAAATATATCACTCATGGGTCACGTCTGTGGCTCAGAGGAGTAGGGCGCCAGCCTCTTGTACTGGAGGTGGTGGGTTCAGCCCCAGCCAAAAACTGCAAAAAAATCAATCAATCAATAATAAAAAAATAAAATGTACCACTCATATGTAAAAATAGATTTTTTAAGGGAGATAATTGGGAAACTGTACTGAATTAACATTTTTTTGAAGATAGTCTGCTGAAATCAAGAGAAAAGAGTCACCTACTAATTTTGTACAAGCTCAGCAAATATAATATGTTCCATTTAATGTATTAAATTTGTATAATTTTTTAATATTAAAAAAACCTTAATTTTCTTTCTTTTTTTTTTTTTTTTTTTGAGACAGAGCCTCCAGCTGTCCCCCTGGATAAAGTACGTGGCATCACAGCTCACAGCAACCTCCAACTCCTGGGCTCAAGTGAGTCTCCTGCCTCCAACTCCCAAGTAGCTGGGGCCACAGGCACCTGCCACAACACCCAGCTATTTTTTGGTTGCAGCCATCATTGTTGTTTGGCGGGCTGGGCTGGATTCGAACCTGCTACCTTAGGTGTATGTGGCTGATGCCTTAGCCACTTGAGCCACAGGTGCCGAGCCAAAAAATCTTAATTTTCACACAGGTTCACTTATAAAGCAGAATGGTAAGGTCTGCCATGTGCCCTTTGCGACTCTTCAATTTACTGAGTGGTCCCTTCATTACTGGGTCACATGTTGTGGCAAACTTCTTAAAACATAAATGCTGAATAACTTAAATGCTGAAGTCCAGTGGCCTATACAGTCTTACTGAACCATCATATGAAATGAGATTGTTTCCCAATTTATACTGAGGAATAAAGATATCTGAAGCAAAGCACTTATTGAACCATTATCCGTAATGAAGCAAGGGAGTAATGACCTGGAAAGACTAATACTCATGGGTATAGAAATAGTTGAAAGTAGTTTTAGAGATAAATTAATCCAACATCTCCCTCTGGGTTTGCTAATTAATCTCATGATTTATGATTAGACCTAGGTACCTAAACATCTAGGGACTTCAAAGCCAAGACACATACTAACCTGGCAAAAATTGGCTTTTTATCATGTAATTATCTATTCATCACATATTCCTCATTCATCCATACAGTATATGCAATTCAATCAGTTGGCCATTATATCATAAGTATAACTTTTGGTGATGGTCACAGCTAAAAAAAGTTATATGCATATATTTAAAATGCATATATTAATTACATTATTTAAAATGCATATATTAATTACATTTCGGAATCAAAGGAATTAAAGAGCAAGTTATTAAATGCACATAAATACTTCAATTATGTTAATATTTGTGATGCCAAATTTATATATAAACTTCACCTCAAGTATAGGTGTTTACTGCACACCCCTGGCAGAGATAAAAGCCCAAAGCACCTTATGGTCTTTCTATTATAGGACTCTCTTATTGAGGTAATTGTTTACCTGATTTTTCTATTATTTGAAAAGTCCTAGTTATCTGAGTGCTTCTCTTAGGGACTCTCACAGAAATGCTGCTTATAAATTCTTGACAAAATAACTCCCATGTTCTTGTGCGACCCAGCTACCTAGTTAAGCTGAACCAATTAGTGCCTGCCTTGGAATTCTGTAAATTAAAAGAAAACTAAATGCTCTCTAGTGGCAAAAGTCATGTCTGATAAATCTCAGGCACTATCAATGTCCATGCATCTCATTTTACAGAAAAAATACACATGAAAAAGAAAAAGGAGGAGTAGGGCACTGGCCCCATATGCTGGAGGTGGCAGGTTCAAACCCAGCCCTGGCCAACAGATAAAAAATAATAATAATAAAACTGCAAAAAAAGAAAAATAAAAATAAGAAAAATGAAGATGAATCCAGAAATAATAGTCCATAGCCCCAAAAGTATACAAATTTTTGTTCCTGGATGCTTATGGTTAAATTTTTCTATTGTTCATATAAATTAGTTGCAGAAACTCTTCTGTGAACCAATGTAATATTCTTTCTCCAGGGGTGTCCAACCTGCTGGTTTGAGGAATTTTTCCTTATCGGTGGTGTCTGATGTCATTATAAGTATTCACAGACCTTTTCTTTGCTAATAAGCTTTCATTTCTGTTTGCTTATTTGGTGTGTGGCCCAAGACAATGAATGATTCTTCTTCCCATGTGCAGCAGAGGAAAAAAAAAAAATTTGGACGCCCTTGTGACTTAAGCTATTTGGAGTTAGATTTCTGTTAATGGGAAAAAAATAAGTTCTAAAATGCATGAGTTAGGTGCATTAATGAATAATTATTCATCATATGATAATTATCATTAGTGAGTTAAAGTGGAATGCAGATACATAAAATAATAAGCAATATTACAGGTAAAACAACAATGTTCCAAAGTTCCCAAACATCATCAATGATTGGAAACAGAGTTAACCAAAGAGTAGTATCATCCTTAGGTTGACTTTTCCACAATATTTAGAGATGATTTGAAACTATAAACATTACCATTAACTAAATTTGAATTACAATGAATTTTAAAAAAGAACAAAACATATGCATATGCACAAGAAATCCACATTAAAGCTGTTTATAGTGAACAAAGGAATGAAGAACCATAATAAAATCAAAGTCATGAAAGAAGAATGACGGCAAACTAAAAATTACCCAAGTGATATTTAGTATTTTGTTAGATTATCATAAAGTCTCTTAGATCAAAGTTAAAAGTATAAAGTATAAGAAATCTTACCACTAAGTACTTACATAAGATAAAAGAGCTGGGCATGGTGGTTCACATCTTTAATCCCAGCACTCTGGGAGGCTGAGGAGGACAGATCACCTAGGCTCACCAGTTCAAGGCCAGCCTGAGCGTCTCTTAAAGAAACAGTGGGGCATTGTGGCAGGCATGTGTAGTCTCAAGTACCTGGGAGACTGAGACAAGAGAATAGCTTGAGCCCAAAAGTCTGAGGTTGCTGTGAGCTATGATGCCACAGGTCTCTACTAGGGGTGACAAAGTGACACTCTGTCTCAAAAAGAAAGAAAGACAGAAAGACAGGAAGACAGAAAGAAAGAAAGAAAGAAAGAGAAGAAAAAAGAAAGAAAAAAAAAGAAAAGAGCAGGAATTTCACAAAAATTAGTGTGGGTCATAATAGCAGATAAATAAAATTGTTAAACAAAAGTGACAACATAAGTTTAGACAAAAATATCTGAAAGCAGAGCCCACCAAATCTAATAATATAGTTATAATTTGACACAATAATTTTTGCAATAAAAATCAAACAACTCTGTCCATCTCTGGATTAAAACAGCACACAAATTTTTGAGAAAATAGTAACTCCTTTTGGAGCCAACTGTAAAGTTCTGAGGGGCTGTGATTTCTTCATAGTTGCCAAACTTTCAGATATTAAGCTGACAAGTTGAATATGGAAACTATAAATTAACTGAAATGCGAGTGAAAGTAGTAAAGAAGACAACAAAATAATGGAAATTAAAATGAGGAAGAAATCTAATAGGCCATACAGCTTGTGCATAAACTTTAATAAAATTAGTATTTCTAATTAATCTTCACTGCCATGGAATATATACGTGGGCAGTGATCACAAGTTTGTTTTTTTTTCTCTTGGCTTTGGGTGACCTGTTTATCAGGTATTTGGTGTATCTTGGAAGCAATGAACTATCTGCACCATTTTTTCCTCTATCCTCTTGCTTTCCTTAGAATAAAGATTTAAAAAAAGTAAGAACTGTTAGAATAATGATGCTTTAAAAATGTATATCATATATGCCTGTTTTAGAAAATAATGCACTAAAATTAAATGGAGCAAAACTCAGCATAAGTTTCGCTAATTTACATTATATTTTTGCATCTGTGTTTTAAAGAAAGGATCTGATTAGAGTTTATCTAAGTATTCTGTTGGCTTAAGTTACTTACTAAACACTGTTTAAATCGATGCTTAACAAGAAATTGTTTAATTTCTGTTCACTTCTAATTGCTCTGGATATTTCAAAACAAAATAATGAATGTGGGAAGTCATTATTTTGTATTATTATTGCCAACACTGTTCATTTTATTTCACTTATTTTTCAATGTTTATGAGTACATAATGGTTGTGTCTTCATAGGGTTTGTATGACGTTTTGATACAGGTATGTAACCTGAATTAGTTAAATCAGAATGATTGGGGCATCTATTACCTCGGGCATTTATCATTTCTTAGTGTTAGGAACATTCCACGTCTACTTGTAGTTATGTTAAATTATGCCCTAGCTTATTTTTAAACATATTCACACCACATACTGTTTATTCTATACCATTTGCACCCATTAACCATCCCCGCCTCTGTCCCCCCTCCCTATGACCCTTGTCTGTCTCTCGTAACAGTCATTCTAATATTTACATAGACAAGGGAGAACAGGCAACGTGTGTCTTTCAGCACTTGACTTACTTCACTTAATATAATGTTTTCCAGCTTCTTCTGTGTTGTTGCAAACAACAAGATTTCATTCTTCTTTGAGGCTACATAGCACTACACTGTGTGTGTGTGTTCCACGTTTGTTTTTTTATCCATTCATCCATTGAGGGACATTTACGTTGATTCTAAATCTTGGCTATGGTGAATAAGCTGCAATAAATTTGGGAGGGAGGAGACCCTTTGTTATCCCGATTTCCCTCCGCTGCATGTCCATCCAGCGGTGGATTTACTGGGTTGTATCGTAGTTCTACTTTCAGTCTTTTAAGAAGGCTCTGTACTGATATTTATCCAGGCTACACTAATTTACATTACCACCAATAATGTACTAGGGGCCCCCTTTCTCCACATCCTTACCAGCATTTTATAATCTGTCCCATAGGACTCTCTAAAGTGCCTGTATCATGGGCTAAAACATTATTCAAGCAGCAGCACTGACACATTTATTCACGTGATAGATTTGGCCACATCTAAAGCAAGAGCAGCACTGGAAACACCCCATTCATGATGACCACCAGCTCAGTGTGGATTTCCAGATTGTTGGTCAGCTTGGTAGACATTTGTTAAATATGAAAGCAGCTGAATACCAGGGTCGAGGGGATGGTTACCAGACAACTCATTAGTCCCCTATGATCAGAATCTCTGTAATCACAAAAGCTATGAAGATGGAATTCTACAACAAGAGAGAACATTGCGTTCATCCTCAATCTATTTAGATGAGGCTTAGAAATCCTAAGGTCCTTTAGCATCGAACACTCACACTTGTGAGATCTGAAATGAAGGCTACACGAGCTCTGTGTTACCTATTTTTTTAATCACTGATATTGTACATGCTTAGTTATTTGCACTCCTTGGCGCTTCCTTCCACAGTTGGTCAATAAATGTTGGAGTAAAATAATCTTTTCATTAATTTGAAATGATGCATTTTAATTGGAGGACTATTTGCATACTTTCTCCTTTGGCCTCAGAGTTTCCTGTATATTGGTTTTCGTATAGGGTATCTTATTTAGCCTTAAATTGGCACACGACCTGATTGCTCTATGAAACTCATATCAAATAATAAGTCACATAAGAAAATCATCAAATCGTCCAAGGCTATTGTCTTCGCTCATTGTTTTTGAATTCTTAGTTCTACAATTAGGTTTTCCCTCACCCACAGAACGAGCACTTTCAGAAATCCCTGACAGTAAGTAGTCGAAAAGACAACTCCTTGAAAATATTAAAGCACTTTTTAAAGATACAAGTATGCATGAGAGCCTAGGAAGAGACACTTATGCAGGTAGGTTATTTAAATTGCAAAATCTTCTTGCTTTGTGCATAAGGAGGAGATTCTTAAATCAAGCAGAGCTGAGAGTGGAGAAAAAGCTACTTAAATAGCTCTCTGCTTTCTAGTCCGTAGCTTTTAGCTGCTGGACGAAGGAGTAGCCCCTTTCGTTGTTAAGCAATCAGAAAGGATAAAAAAAGCAAAACAGAAATAAAAATCACCTCCCCACACCCAAGTCCTTGTGGTACCTGAGTCCTAACTTGTGAGACAATCTAGCACGAACAGGCCTCACATCTCACACAACACCCAAAAGAGCAGTGAGCTTGCTTCACCCGTTTTTTCATTTGCATATTCAAAGTCATGACCCCTTTTTACATGTCATGAGTTGTTCTAAAAAATTGAAATAAAAAATATAAAGTCCTTCTGCTATGGTCAAGGTCAGAGGCTAGTTTTTAATGGATAGCTGACGACCGCTGGAAAACAGTAGGTTAAGACACACGCTGCATCAATTCCTGGGGGAAACAGACAAGGCTCCAGGGAAGTGTTAGATGATCGAGATTAAAATTAATACATCGGTGTGAGAAAATAGTTTGCCTTGGTTTGGGGTATAAGGACAGACTACAGTGTTGCCTGGCATGGACGTGCCCATCTCTGTTGTTAAGGTCCATTTCCAGTGCCCATCCATGGGCTATGGCATTTTCTATTAACATCCTAAAATAAACTCTTTCTGAAAAAGTAAATGAGATATATAGATATTGAAGGAAGAGGCCAGATATAGTGGCTCATGCCTATAATCCTAGTACTCTGGGAGACCAAGGAGAGTGGATTGCTGGAGCAAGAATGTGACCCCCCTCTTTCGTATAAATAGAAAACAGTAGGCAGGTGCTGTGGGAGGCACCTGTAGTCCCAGGTGCTCAGGAGATGAGGTCTGAGCCTAAAGCTTGAGCCTGAGAGTCTGAGGTTGCTGTGAGCTGTGACATCATAGCACTCTATGGAGGGTGACAAAGTGAGACTCTGTATCAAAAACAAACAAATAAAAACAAAAAAGAACATTGAAGGAAGAATCATAAAAATGATATGATAAAAATGACTTCCAAGGAAAAACTGCAAACACACTAAATCAATGGCCTCTCCAAAAACTGGACAGGTGGAAGAATGACAGAGAGTCTAGTTGAGGTCCAAGTTTGTTTCTAAATAAATGGGCACCATGGACATGTTCTGAGCGTCAGCCTCAGGTTACTACGAGAGCACCCCAAGCATAACACGCTCTGTCAGCATATTTTTTCAAAGACTTGCATTTAGAGTTGTGTCCCATTTCTGTCCCCAGTGATTGCTGCTTACGGCACCAGCTGTTTACTCTCATCACTCCACCCTCCCCCCGCCCTCGCTCTACCCCCCCCCACAGTGGTTCAGACCAACTTATCTTTACACAGGCAGAGTTACAAATAGCATCCAGAGATTAAACAAAATTAACTAGGATGATTTAATACATGCTGCCAGCTGGGGCAGAGTTTTCAGAAAACATGGCTTTTCCGTGCCCAGAAATGGAGTGGTTTTCATGACCTCATAATAACCAGACTTTTTATTGCAATTTAGTTCCTCAGAATCTCTTCAACATATTAGGTATATATGAATTTATGTTTCTAAGTTCAAAATTATGGTCATATATACACACAAATACATATACACACATCCACACCCATACATATAATTTCTATTCCTTCCTTTTCACTTCATGTTACTAAATATTGCTTTAACCTTGATTATAATGGTGTATTCTTTAGGTATGGCTGCCATACAAAATACGCTCATAGAATGGGTGGCTCAAACAACTGACATCTGTGCTGTCAGGATTCTGAAATGTGGAAGTTCAAGGTCAAGGCACCAGAGAGTGTGGTTTCTGGGGTGGCTTCTCTCTTCTCTCTTTGGTTTGCAGATGGCTGCCTCTTCTGCATCCTTGCATGACCTTTCCTCTGTGCATGTGGAGAGGGAGAGATAGATAGATAGACAGACAGGTAGATAGATAGGTAGACAGACAGATAGATAGATAGACAGATAGATAGATAAAGATATTTGGTGCCACTTCCTGTTCTTGGATGGACATCAACTCTATCACATTAGGACCCACTCTTATGACCTCACTTAACCTTAACTACCCTCTTAAAGTCTCCATGTCTAAATGTAGTGAAAGAGAGATTCTTATGCTTCAGCATAAGAATTTTAGAGAGACACAACTTACTACACTGAGAGTGGTTACATCAAGGAAATAGTCATTGTCCTATTGGTTGAAAGGATTTTTAAATTTTAGTTATTATAATTAAAATAATCCTAATTCTACACATTATATAATATTTTTCATTTACATTATATAATTTTTTAACTCTAAGGTTCTTGATGTATGTTGTTAAATTAGCTTTCAGAAATTATGACTTGACTGGTACTCTCCCCAGCAGGAGGACTTAGTGTATCCAAGAAAACTAAAATGAGCGCAGTGATGCGATGGTGAAGAGGCGCCTACTCCGCCCTCCCTCTCCCATGCTCACAGGCAAACATGGCCAGAAAGCAAGAGGTAACTGCCTTATATCGCAAAACATTAAGCCAAGATAATGTAATGACAGGTGGTTTAAGAAAGTGAATATCTAAAAGAATGTAATGCTAAGATTAAATAAAGTTGTTTTTATTAGCTGAGTGTATGTTATGCTGTTAAATTAAGAACAATGTAATACAGCAGTTTAAATAGGATACAAGTTGATTTCTCTCTCATGTAAGATTGCAAAATTTGGTGAGTAGTTTCAGCACTTGGAAGCTCTTTCACAGGTGTGCCCCTGGAGACCAGGTGGTCAGGGTATGGGCTCATCCACCTGCTGTCAATGCTCCTTCTTGTACAGGTTTCCATTAGTGTCTGTGGATGAGAGACACTAGTGAGATTCAGCAGGTGGAAGAGGCAAAAATGGATCCTTAGTCTCTAGACTCTAGAAGTTATTTTAGACAGATGTGTGGATGTAATGTCCTAAGCACAATTGTCCTAGGCACAATTCTGAACAAGTCCAGTTGATTTGTGCTTCATATCTCTTGCCCCAATCTGTGACAACCTGTGGGAATTTCCCACAGTTTCTTGAGATCTGTTGCGCCTTCCCCAAGAGTACCTGAAATACAACTGCAACCTTCTTGGAGTTTCTCAGATCCAGTGGTTGTGAGCTCTGGTTCCCCTATACGGTTTGGATGTTTTGGTCTTTCCAAATGTCATTTTGAAATTCGAGGTGAGGCTCTGTAGATGTGTGAGTCCTGGTGAATGTGTGGATGCTGACCTCATTAGAATGTGCTAGTTCTCACTTTGTTATTAAATATTCCACAAGAGAGCCAGTTGTTCAAAGTAACCGGGTACCACCTCCTCCTTTCCTTGTTTCTTCTCCTGATAGGGGACACACCTGCTCCCCCTTCACCTTCTGCCTTGAATGGAAGCACTTTGGAGCCATCACCAGAAGCAGATGCTGGGACTCTGCTTGTATAGGTGGTAGAACCAAGGCCAAATAAACTTTTCTTTACCAATGAGTCAAACACAGGTATTCCCTTATAGCAACTAAAAATGGACTAACACATTTTCTGTACTAAAATTCTTCATAGTTGGTTTCTAAGCAAACTCTAATCAACATAGCATTTTTCATCAGAAGTGGGTCTAGAAAACAGATGATTAATTTCTAGGATCTGTAAATAGTTTTCAGCTCTAATTAGATTCAACGACAGTAATAAGTTCAATATTAATAGAAAATAAGACTCTGGTATTCCACAGCAATCACTAGAAAAACGCTTCATAAAGTGCCTGGAAGAAAGAATCTCTATAAGGCAAGGCCATAGGAGAAGTATCAGCTCAAGAATTAGAACATCAGAGAGAATACAGAACACAAGTGTAAAAATCTGTGGGTTTACGGTTTGTACTGCTTAAACCCTGAGGGATTTGTGGGAAGAAAATAACAAGCTTAAGGTCTTAAATTCTCTGATTAAATTATAAGTAGAAAATAGAAGAATTTTTCTGATTACTCTGAAAAATCCCTAATTTCTCAAAGTCACAAAGCTGAATTTTCTGATATGCAAAACAAGCTTGAGCTATAGTCTGCTAAATTTCAATATGTAAATTTAATTCCAAACCTTAGCAGGTCTTTTTAATTAAAATTACAATATTGTTTAGAAGATAAGGAGATACTGGGACTCTGAATTACAATGTGGACGTCTGGGTGGGTCTGGTGAATATGAAGACCCTGAACTTCCCTCTGGGCCTCCCTTACCAACAGGAGTAACCCTCACTGAGCAACCCCGTCAGGGAATTAGCCAAGTCTTGCCTGACACTCCCATTGTGATCGCTCCTAAGACAGTAGAGTTTTCTGTGGATGCCAACTTTCAGTTTCAAATTTCATTACTTTTTCCTGCCTTCAGCCTTAAAACTAGATTCAAACCTCACAGAGGACCAAAAAGGATGACTACAATGTTCTCCTGATAGGATGAACCATACACCCTGAAGAACTGTGAAGTTTTGTCAGCTATGTTGGTAGTAACCTGCCGACTACATGTACAAATACCTTGTTATACTCTAAATTAAGAAGGAATCCAAAAACTTAAGGATATAAGAACGTAAGAGTGAATTTATAATGTACAACTGGTCCACATCCGGAAGCTACTTTCCCTGTGACAAAGGACATTCCTGCCACCATTGCCTTGGGCAATGCATTGTATGGGAAGTATCATATCCTTTAGTAATGTTGTATATTGGCTGTGCTCTGCTAGCCAAAGATTGAAGGTAAATATACTGTCAGTGCAATGAGCTCATAGGCTTTAGCTGCATGGTAGGATCTGAGGGCTCCAGAGATCAACAATCACAGCTGGGTGAGCTTGACCGTCACTGTAAACAGCAGAGCTAACAGTAATCAGAATATTTTGACACAGACATCTTTGGCTTTGAGTAACTGAATGCAGGTTTGAGATGGATGAACATTTTATTAAAAACTGAGTGCAAAAACTTTATGACTAACCCAATTCCCAGACTTGAGCCAGTTCACAGACCTGGATTATGAACTTTTACTCAAATAGGGCATTTGTTGCATTCTGGATATGTGACTTTCACCTTTTCATGAAAGGCGTCTACTCCAATTAACACCTTTCCAGCCAATAGGATTGACTGAGAGGAACTCTAGGACAAGCAGTCTGTCTGTAAGGAAGTCTCACACATTGCCCCTTGTACCTCCTTGTCCTGAAATCACAGTCATGGCGACATGAAGCTTAAAAGGAGGCTGATAACATGATTCGTAGATCAGAAGCTATGTATTTTGTTCAGGTTACAAGGATTTTATTACTAAAACCAGAAGAGAAGAATGGGTAATCAAGAAAAAAATATATGTTTAATAGTGTTTCTTTTCCTCTTTATACTGAAATTAATATAGATGAACAATTTGTTTCTTACTCGTGTACTGGTCTTGGTCTGAGTGATATATAAATTATATTTAGAATTCCTAGTACCACGTATTGAATGATACAGACTCTATGTAAACAAATATGGAGTATTTCTGAAAATTATCTATGTTCTCTGCCATAAAGCAAGTCACCTACAGTGCCCCTTAAAGTACCCGTGAAATTTACTACGTGTAGAATATAAATGTCTTAACACAATAACTAAGAAAATGCCGTGAAGGCTATGTTGACCAGTTTGATGAAAGCATTTCAGATTGTGTGTAAAACTAGCACATTGTCCCCCATGATTGCAGTAATGTACACAGTTATGATTTAATAATAAAAAAAGTCAGAGGAGGGAAATCAGAGGATCCAGTCTCCCTCTGATCATAGTGAGAGAAAATAAAAGTAACAAAAGATGATTCAACAGAAAAAGCCTTCCCTTTTCAAATTTAAAAACACTTTAAGTAACTCAACTCATGGTTCTAGAATAAATAGAAATTAAAATCAGAAAATACTTATAAGAATGATTCCCAAACACAGATGGGATGAAACTACTGCACCACTTGATATAAGTGTTTATGACAGAGAGATAAAATTCTGAAAACAGTAAGTGTTTATTGTAAGAGAAGAAAAAATAGCAAAAAAATGTAAAGATCAATGTAAGCCGTGGTGTGGTAGAGTGAAGCCTTTCTTGAGTATGCATCTGCTTCTCTCTAAAACAAAACAAAATATAACCTACCATTTGACTTGTGTCTCTAACATCCATCTCAAATGCTATAAGCATTTATTTGTCTTTTGCGATTTTTTTCTACCTTTTTTTTATTGTATTGTAGGTGGACTTTGTTTCGGTTTCCAGCTGCTGGATATCCTACAAGAGTGAAAATTTGATAGAATGTATTAAAAAGATTTAACCACCTTGTGTGATTATTTAGGCTTTTCCAGTTGTGGGATAGTAAGTTGGAGTTTACAACTGCCAGCATTTCAAACGAGGGAGCTTCACTTAGCAGAGAAGAGGTCAGTAATTCAGAAAGTGCTATTTCAGTTGCAGAAGAAAAGCAGATACCAAAGAAAGTCCCTGCAGAGTCTGTGATCAAGGAGGAGGCAGAGGATGGAAATTAGGAAGGCTGCAAATCTAAGCAGCAGTAGCAATTCCAAGAAGAGAGAAAAAAAAAATGGAAAGAGAGGTGGGTAGAAAGGGTAGAGTTTAAAGTACCCAGGAGAAATCATCCCAGTGTTTTGAGTGATGATCCTCTCACCAACAGAAGGAGGG